>NW_007578830.1:0-49624 GCF_000690725.1 Stegastes partitus | reverse complement strand
TAGGTCGGTTCCCTGGGTGAGAACCTTAAACCCAGGTGGCGTTGTCGGTCAACACATTTCCCCTTAGTCCATCAGTTAGGCAATCTATTAGTAGCACGCCCCGCTCCGCCACACCTATACGGCCGTAGCAGACGAGTCCAGCCTCTACGTGCAGCCCTCTACCAGCAGCCTGTACGTGGCTCTCCGGCTCTGCAGACAGAACCTTCCTATTGGATCCAATCCCGCAGCAGTTCACAACGTTTCCGGCCTCATTTACTACTGCTCATGCACAGAGCCGAGAGCAGATATTAGTGGTACTATTATTTAATACCAAGTTTTGGTAATTTAACCTTTAAATTGCAGCTTAATGTTGCTGTGTCATTTTGATCTGTTCTAAATATGTGAATGGCACTGAGTGCACACTGTAGTCTAATTGCAGCTCAAATAAAGCAGCTACAGTTTCACTTTGAGACATGCTTTTGGCTATTTTTTTCCTTTCTTAGAAAAGCAAAGTCTATGCTTTAATAGTATGAGGCTTTTGATAAAGCCATCTCAAACATATGTATTCATGCAAATAAGGTATTTCCAAAGAAGTTTAGGAGGACAGATGGTATCGGTATCGGCAGATACTCAAAGTTGAAGTATCGGAAATCAAAAAGAGGTATCGGTCCATCCCTAATTTTAACTATATTGTTAATATTTTGCATGTAGAAGTTCTATTTGTATTTCAAAGAATAGTTAAATATTTTGGGGAAATATGCTCATTCACTTTATTGCTGAATGTTATATGAAAAGATTTATGCCAAATTCATGTCTGTACTGAAAATGTGATGTTACAGCCAGCAGAAAGAATGGAAACAGGAAAACGGCCAGCATGATCCTGTCCAAAGGTAACAAATCTACATAAGAGCTCAGACATACTGGCAGGCAAGTTTTGTTTCCTTTGCAGACATGCTAGCTGTTTCCCCCTGTTTCAAGTCTTTATGCTAAGCTAAGCTAAAATACGCTTACCAGTTGCATGTTCAAGCTATAGAAATGAGAGTGGTATCAATTCTCCTATCTAATCCCAAAATCCTCAAACTCTTCCTTGAAGATGTGTGCCGAACTCTGTTTTTCACTTTGTTAGGGTTGGACAACCGTACATGGGTACACAACAGGAGACTCAATATAAAAATGATTTCACTGAAACTAACAAGGGAAAACCCAGATCATAGTTTAAACAGTGGCAGCAGTGAGAGCATGAACCTGTGTTTTGATGGTTCTGTTGTGCCTGGTTATGTTCACATAGTGAGGGTATCCGTCAGCCAGGTTTCGGTGAGTCAGCTGGTACTTGTGTGTTATGAGCCCCAGCTTATACCTCAGGTCTACACTTCCTGAAGAAAGAAAGAAAATAGCATACATTAATAACATACACTCTCTTGCTGAATCATTTTAGGATCACTTTGTGAAACTAGAATATACCAAATGCCACTCTAAATCAAAGATACAGCTTTTCCATTTCCAGCAATGCAAGCTTCTCCTACCATCAGTCTTGAGGATGACGGCGATGTAGTCCTGGACGAAAGAACTGATGTAGAGCAGCACAGCTGGGGTGTGAACTGTGCTGAAACTGAACTCTATGTCATCCGCAGTGTCATTGTAGCCGAGACTGAAATTATCATAGTGAGGGTCGATCCAGTTGGCCCACGCTGCTTCATCTGTTACAGGCTTCTTTCGTATGTTGTACCTCAGCCACGATCCGATTTCAAAGTAACCGCCAATGTCTTAAGAAAGAACATTGTGCAATAAGATATCAACATCTGTTCTAGAGAGCTACTGCAGTTGATGACAGTTAATAAGTTCATGCTTTCTTAGAGCTGCGGAGAAACTTGTATAGAACATGAACTTACCTTTATGGCAGTAGAAACCATCAAAAGCGGTGTTGTTACAGTCACATGTGTAGGAAGCGTAGCCCTCAATACACTGGCCACTGTTTCGACATGGTATGGAAGCATTGAGACACTGTCCAGTACAGTTCCTTCTTACACCTTGTTCTTCATTTACCTTCCCTTCTAAATCAAAAGGAACACCGTTCATCCGTAACCCTCGAAGACACCCCAAGAAGGGTCTCAAGGTGCGGTTGGCTGCACCTATGACAAAGAATACTTTTGTTAGTGGTTTTCATTCAGAGTGTAGAGATGACATGTTAATTAATGCCATTCTAAAGTTTCAAATGTCCGCGTTTACCTACCTACAAGAATAGGGTGCGTGAACTGCATGGTGACAAAGGTCTGACCTGGTAAGCGTTTGACAGCCCACGGTTGATAATCTACCTTGATTCTGGCCACTTTCACATTAAGCTCAGCCTGAACAAAGTGCCATTCGTTGTCATTGAGTGGCACAGGCGAGTGCAGGGTTACATTAAGGATGCCGTCACCGACCATAAATACAAGCACAAGATTATGTGTGGCTGGGGGAGAAAAAAAGAAAGAGAAAGGAAAAGTTATTTTTAAAAATGTGGAGCAATTCTAAGATAAGTCTTTCAGCTGCATGAGGAGAAAAGTTCCTGTAGGTGAAAGCACTTACTATTGAGCTCTACTCTTATAAAGTTTTTGAGGTGGTCATCAGAGTTCTCCAGGAAGACACCGTGGTCACGATAGGTTTTAAAGTGGAAGGAGACGTCAACAGTGGTTGCAGGCTTGAGGGTGGGGAAGGTTATGTAGGTGGGCTTGGTGAAGGCTATGGTGTTCCAGATGTTTCCTGTGGAAAACATTGAAATATATTTAAAGAACAACTCCCACCCTTTGCACTGAAGATCACTGTGTGAACACAGCCCATAATAGTCAATCTTACTGTCGCCATGGCAGCGGAGTGGCCCGACTGTGAACTGCGCTTCTGAGCCAGTCCTGTTGGTGTCCCCAACCACCACCCTCCTCACAGGCAGGTGGTCCCTAAAGTCCAAGTATCCCTTATCAGAATACCTAAAAGCCACAAAGGGGACATTAAAACATTAGTGTCAGTGTCAGAAATGCAATGTAAGCTTGCTTAATGTGTTCTTCTCTCACCATTGTCTATAGTCGGCATCACAGTTGCATTGAAACTTGGGGTCGACACATGTTTGGTTGATGGCACAGCCGCATTTTTGAACTTCTCTGAAGGTCCCACCCCAGTAATAGTGACTCTCATTGTTGCGACCAATCCAGTAACCAAAAGGTCTTCCATCTATTTAAAAAAAAAAAAAAAGAATTGTGATTGTGTGTAATTTAAGTCTGCTTTATTGACCATCAGCACACCACAGGAATAAAAACCAAACTAATTCCACTTACTGCCAGTGTTGAGGAGGCGGGACTTATAGCAAGAGTAGTCAATCCACTGCTCACAGTACATGGAAGTGTTGGCAAGAGCAGTGACTTCATCCCAGGAGGCGTTCCAGTAGTTAACATCTCCTATATATGGTCGGTCTATTGAACTCCCAGTCACCTTGGTACCATCCACTCGATCATGCATAATCACTGTCCAAGCTTTATATGCTGCAGACAGAAAGATGAGGAAAAAAATATACAAAGAAATATGAAGACAGACGAAAAGCTATGTAATGTCTGGTAAGGATATTAACAGAAAGCCTGGACACAGTGTACTGGCACACAGAAAGCCCCATATTCCAATACACACAGACACAAACAGAAACAGCTGGATGTATCTTGTTATATAAACCCTCTAAATTTCCCGTGAAATGTCAGTAGACTTTTCTCATGACTGAAACATAACAACATGACTTCTTGTTCTCCCACGATTCACTAACAACTGACGATCCGGCAAACACTGAACACATGGCTGATAAAGCTGCATTTTATTAGTGACAGTAATAACTTACACTTCATTTTGCAGTACACTTCAAACGGTTTCAGCGGCCCACTGAGATCAGGATCGATGGTGTAGTTACCGGACCAATATTTGCCACTGAGTCTGTAGGCCTCGCATGATTCTTTATAAACCGCTGTTGGAGGAGAGACATGATCGATTTGTTATTATTAGGAGTAAACATAGCGCAGGCCAGGTGTAATTAACTGGAAAAAAAATACTTTCTACAGTGATGAGATTATCAACCAACACTTACACATGTGACACACTTCTCCTTTATAGCCTGTGTTCTCACACAGACAGATGAAATCATCCCAGGACTGGATGCATCTGCCTTCATGTTCACATGGATTTGGAGAACATCTGTAAACAATGCAGATGTTGATACCACATTTGTGGACATTACAAAAGTGAGCAACTTACATAAGCGTGTCATTTATTTTTTTTTTTGGTTTAATTCCTACAATTCAAACTGTCAACAAACATCATAAATGAGCCAGTATAGTTATTTTTTTCACTAAGCTGACTCAGTTGGGTGTACTCCAAGATAAATGGTAAAATTCATACCTGTCAGTGATCCCACAGGTGCCTAACAACAGCTCAGCATAACGTCCCCACTGTCGCTGCAGAATAATGTCTATATCGAGCTGTTCATTGTCTATAAAGATATGTTGCATGCAGCCATGGAAGCGATTCAGCTTGGTCTCACATTTCCTTATCGTGTTATTGGTTTTTGGACAACCTGAGAATCAGAAAGCAAACGCTGTAGTTGAAGAGTACAGTTTTGGGCTATGTGGTTGTGTTTTGTTGTCACTAGTCATTTACATCATCACCTCACCTCCAAAAAAGTAGCGATCCCCTGTCCGGATGGTGAAAGGGTTGGTGATCCTTAATGGCGAGCCCTCCTCCTCATCGATTGTGAGAGTCAGCAGGTTGTCTCTGGCCGCTAAATCCACTGTATGCCAGTAGCCGTCATTTAACCTGTATCCTAAAGAGCAAGACAAAGACAAAGTCATGATGCATTTATATTACAATCAATACAGAAATGCAAAATGGACAACATTCTTGCAGTTGCTAGCTAAACACTGATTCTGATTGTCCAGTCATAGATTTGCAACCTGAAGCTTTGGATTTCAACCACACTTGATTAAATGATGTGCTTGGGACTTCATACTCTGTATCTTGATGTCGTGTCAACAGTCAATTCCATGACGTAACAGAAATTGCACGTTCCAAAATCTTTAAAATAAATCTTTGAATTGAAGCCCACCTGCAGCAAACTGGAGTTTCTTCTTGCCAGGCTGGAATATAGTGACATTGATCTGTCCCTCGCTCAGACCCAGCTCTAGCGCACCCAGGTCATCGGCAAAGCGTGTGAACATTAGCAGCCCCGTGTAGTCCCACGAACGGAACTTGAACTTGACAAACATGCGAGGCCTCCTGAAGAAGCCCGGCACCTGCAGGTAGTTGTTGGGCCCAGCAAAGGTCATGGGTTTGAGCAGGATGTCACGGCAGGCATAATGCATCTTTTTCTGGACAGAAAGAGAAATTAGACCTCATTAGTCATCGTGAAACAATTTCCAGCGATCATGAAACAGGTAAAGTAATAAGTTGCACAAATGGTAAGCACATAAAACCCTGATATTGCTGTTTAATAACCCTACCCTCCGTGGTATGCGTATTTCAGGGTCTTCCCTCTTGGCCTTGTCGATGATGTTGATACCATTGATGAAGACATTTTCCAGGCAGCCTCGGAAATTTGGTGTGGTAGGTAGGTGGGGCAAACTTTCCTCTATTACTCCTCCTACATAGATCTGAGAACAGATATTAATACAGTCAGCTCCCCTTATTAAACCACAGCATTATCCCAAATCCACCAACATTTATATAACCTGATTTCAGGATAATTATCGGAGGTACCTGTGTATCGAGATCCAGGTGAGTAAACTCTCCATTACAAACAGCTGTTACTGTCTGACTATCCACTGTGAAGTTCACCTGTCGACCATAGCGCTTGATAGTAACGTAGTGCCAGTGTAGATTATCAAGAAGGCTTCCTGCAGTCAGTGTAGTTCGGCCGTTGACTTTGTGTACAATGCTGCTTCCTGAAAAACCAAAAGAAAGCACAGAAGGATGTGAAAAATAAAAGCAAATCCTCACTGAACAATGTAAAACTGAGAGAAAATGCTCCAACCAATGCACTCAAGGAACAGTAGGTCTCCAGTCAACAATCTACCCAGCAGTACTGACATTTCCACTCAGACAACTCAGCTTTATTTCAGGATTAAGAAAAGCCTGCTTCCCTCTGAGATGGATGTTGTTGTCACACATTATTTTCTTTACCCGCTACAACAAGATTCCTTTCATAAATTTAAACATTTCTACTCAGACTGTACCAAGGCTGATGTGCAAGTAAAGACGGCCCCTCTTCAGCTCCAGGGTGAACAGGTCTCCCTGGATCCCCTCACTGTGTAACAGGAGACCGTCCTGCTCAAGAGTCTTGAAGTTTATGGCAATGTGGTCTTGCAGTGTGCGAGATCTTTTTTCCGGGTACATGTAGATCACTGAGTCATCCCCGTTATACTGCACCACATAGGAATCTGGAAGAAGGGACAGAGAAAATGTAAAACTGGATTCACTCTTATCAACGTGACTATACGACATTTAAATGTTTTATGTAAGGTATGTGTTAGGTTATAAGGATTATCTGAGTAAATGCTACATGGCCCATTTCCTAGAGCTCCTCTGATGGTGCTTGGCATTTTATCTAGTGAATGATAATCATCAGTATGACTCAGATGATACTGAGAGTGGGCATTTATTAACTAGTAACATACTGCACCATAGCTGGCGCTTAGATTTAGTGGCATATTGTCAAGTATGATTAAGCACTGGGATTGTAGAGTGTCCCTGGATGTGAATCAGAATCAGTAAATCCCTGTGTAGCATCTATCAGTCATTTTTACCATAAGGGCAGCCAAAGAGCTCCAGCCTCACACCAATCTTCCCTCCATTCTCTGTGTTCCATGCCAGAGGCAGCAGACGAATGTGTTTAGCAGTGAAGGCGTAATGGAAGACATTCCTCTTCACCTGATAATAATTCCAGTTACCAGGCATCGTCTGCAAACAGATGAGAACGGCAACGGGTGGAGAGAGTTATTGAGTCACTGTAATGGTGTTAACACCTTATTATGAGACTGTGGATGGACTGATGATGAGATTAGCTTTGTCAGTGCTGAGAGAGATAATATGCGAGGTTGTCTTTGTTTCAGCGCCAGGGACAATGAATATAATGAAACAACCACTGAATCCGAAATCGGCTATAAAAGATTACGTTTGACTAGTTAATCCTCGCCTCATCCCTGTTAAGGCCCTCATCCCACCCCGGCCATGCTGGCCCAGTGACACCTACAGAGTTGCCTCCTTTCATGATGTACGGCGTCCAGGAGTCTGGGCGGTCTCCGTACAGCAGCGTGTACTTGGTGACCCAGTCATAGGAGTTGAAGGTCCCCTGGGTGGCGATTGCCATCAGTCGGTACTTCCTACCCAGGTCTACCTGCAGCCATGGCTGTCTGTCCCGGGGGGAAGGGGACCAGCCACTGCTGCCTGAGGGGGAGAGAGGAGGGACGAGGATGAAACTATCACCAAAGCAGTTGTGACCTTACACTGACCTTAAATCTTACTGCAGTCATAACATATCATAGTGCAATGTTTTTATTAATAACAGTAATCTGGAGTCCTCATTTCTTTGCTGTTGAATGTAATATACAATATACAGTGTTTAAATCTGCAATAACTTGCTTTGTTGCCCCTTGAAGGCAGAACATACAACTTGTAAACACAACATTTGATACATTAACACCTTTAAAATGTCAGGGTGAACTTGTTAGCAAAAACTTGCTTATTTTCACATCCAGCAGTGACAGACCAACATTGCTCTTCATTTGTAATCATGTGTGTGTCCACCTGATGAATATATGTCCTTTATTCACTTTTTTTTTGTTTGTTTTTAGCTCAGTTTTTGGTCTCCACCACCTTCAGATGGAAAACGAGACTCTATGGCTGTTAAATTCTCTACTATTTTCACCTGCTCGTTGCTAATTTTGTCTATCTGATATTTGGTGCTGAGCAGGTAGTGTACTAGTGATTTTAAGAGCTTTTTTTTTTTTTGTTGGAAACATTACCTGCTGTGATTGACAACATTGCAATGACAGCATTAAAAGTGAACCAAAACAGTTAAGTTGCAGGCAGACCAGCTAAACCATGATCTTGCTCTGAAGCTCCGTTCGCCGTGAAAAACTTCAAATTCAGGTGACAGTTTTCCACTGCTTCATCATTATGAGTGACTACCTTCACATTGTCAAAGATGGAAATAACCAGTTACATACTGTAAAAAAAAAACGACTTACTTTTATCCAAGTGCATTCTTACAATAGTCATTTTACTTTTGCTTGAATAAATTAACATTAGTATCGTTAGGTTTTATTTGCATACCATTTTATTATCAAATGAAATTTTGACTGTAGCAACATTAAGGGAGAGAAGAGTAAGGTAGGTAGAAAGTGACATACAGGTAACTTTAATATCTATAACCATCATAGACCTAGACCTTTCATATGGCAGGCTTTTTGACATCTCAAACTTAGGTGTAACTAATAACATCATTCTATTCTATTTTGATGTTCCAGCTCCAGGGCCCTGTTGCATCCTTACACAGAGCCATAACTAACTGGTGCAACTAAATGGAACGGAGCCATCACTGATATTATTAGTTACACTGGTGCTTCTTTGCTATGATAAGTTTAAATGTTTTCATGCTGTGGTCTTAAAGGTGAAAGGTATAAAATTATGGATGAACTCGACACAACAATCAAGAACTTACCATAGAGTTTGGCAAAATTGGCGGAGTATAGGAAGTTATATCTGGAAGACGCCAGGAAGGAGGAGGCATACAGCCCAGAGATGAGCGGATCAACACATTCTCCTGCAGTCACAATATGAAAGACACCAAGGTCAAGAGTTATTAAAAAGGATTTCTCATAATGCAGCATTCAAATTTTACAGTTCTGCGTAACAAAGACAGGCACTGCTGCACAGTCTGATAAGAAAGCACCATTTGGAGTTTATTCAGAGGCTAATGCATGCTCTGTGAGACAAAAATACACATTTGGCTGAATCAATTCAATTAAATTCAAAGCATAGCACAAACACAGTTAGTATTTTGCCAGTTACAAAAGGTCTAGGATTCATATTTCACACCAGTGCGCCGTCTCTAAATAGCCTTCTTGTGAGGAGGTAGACCAGAACATATAAATCTAGCCAAATGTCCTGACATCTACCCAGAGAGCGTGTCATTTCTTGCATCTTCATTTCTTCCCAGGCCGTGTGGGACTAGCAGTAATGTATGAACAGCTACTGATTATGAACACTGTTTCTCGGATGAAATATTGTAAATGCGATGCGGTTACATAACCTTCATTTTTCAAAAAGGGACAAAAAAAAGTACATTGTTTTGTGTTGTTTGGTGCTGCACAGATGACAACAACGCCTTTGTGTCTGTGTGCCTGTTAGTGCCTTTATATAATTTCTTGAAAAACACATGCATTTTTGTAGTGAAAGCGTAAAAGGCAAACTAAAACTGCATTTTTTTTTGTCAGTCAGTTGCTATTTAGTCTGTGACTATGAGAATGATGGGACCATCACCCATCTGCTCAGACTCGCTCCCCAGCCCACAGCTAATAAAAGTGACCATAATTCTTCCTAATCTCGCTTGTGTCACAACTGAGGATAAACGCCTGATGCCCTCACCTTGAGCTGCAAGAAAAACACTGTCTCATTTTAAGTGCTGAAGTATGGTCTTTAATATTCTCGAGAGATTTAATAAAGATTGGCTAAAAATATAAATGGAAGAGGAGGTTTCTTGAAGACAGATACACACTACGAAATGAAATGTTTTAATCTGTGCATGCACAACTACTGAAACTATAGAAATGCTGTAAATGAAAGCGGCTCCAAACTGAGCTCCAATCTGCAATTCCTATTTTATCAGTATAATCCTCTCGAAACATTCGGAGTTGCTGGTAAACAGGAGATCTGGCATTGTAATTTCTGTTCTTACAATCACAGAGGTCATGGAGAACAGAGGCGAGCACAGTGGACAGTGGTGAGAAACAGTAGATGACAGCAGAATTAGTATGCAGACTGCAGATGGAGCAAGATGAGGACGGGTGCAGCACAGTCTCAGAATTTTTTTTAGAACTTTGTCAAAGGAACAGAAGTCTCTGTGATCAGAGCAAATCCTCACAGTGAAGAAATATGAATAAGGAAGTAGAAAGTTTTCCATCTGCTGCCTCGCGCTACAATCAATGTCACATGAAACACACCGGCCATGAATACACCATTTTCGACCTCGTCTAGATGAGGTACAGAGGAGGATGTGTTGTTTACACAAGCAGGAGTTGTGTCACCTTTCATGCAAGGACACGCTGCACATTCAGCTGGAAGAAACGTGCTGAGCAAAGGGAAATGTAACCTTGACTTTCTGCCTCTGTCTCCTCTCTGACATCTTACTCTGTCTTTATCATACAGACATTCCTGCTATGCTGCGGAGGATCAATAACAGATCTCTGCTGCATCACTCCATTACTGCCTTTTGAAGCTATTTCGAGTGATCCACTACTCACATATCCATTTGCGCAAAAAAAAATATTTGGAAGCTTTGTGGTACAATTACAAAAGCAAAGGTCATTGGCTTCTAATGGCTTCAGTATTGATTTTTTTAAATTCCTCAATTAGTAGTAAAGGGAGAGGAGTTTGACTTTAAATGTGGAGAACAGCTCCATCCCAGACTGCAGCAGGTTAACCCAGGCCAATCAGCTCCTCAGCTCCTCCTCATGGCAAGCCTGTCACGCACTCGGCACCCCCACCTTTTCAACGTCTCGCTTCCTTCCCCTCACTATGACTCCTCTCTCTTTATCTCTTTTCCAACTCTAAAAAGCATCCAGCCTCCCCTGCTTTCACTGTGTCCCATTACCTCATGCTCTTGCTCATCATTTTATTTTTTTTTAGCGCTCTCGCTGGCTGCCTCTCTCTCTCTCTCTCTTTCCCCAAGTGGGCGTTGTCGTGTTGCAGCAGTAAAAAAAAAAGTGCACCTGAAGCCTGTGCAGAGCATCCAGTCACCAGGTTTTCACCCTTTTCTCCCTCTGATCCTGCACCCCCCCCTCCTTTTCTCTGCACCACACAGAGAAGTCTCATTATCCATTTATCATTAAGGGGCTGTGGGGAAGAGTGTGGCTCTGTAGAGCTATAGCACCACTCCTGCTGAATCATCAGTCTGCTGTAAGTGTATGCTGGCCTGTCTGGACTGACACATCATTACTGCTGGGTACATACAGTATGCAGAGAGGTACCTCCTCTTGCTGCCACTGGCCTATGAAGCATGTCTGCCAAGGATTCAGACAGCAACTCCGAATCCAGGTGTCCACCAACGTTTGAGCAAAAAAAATATACAGCAGCAGCAGAACAGCACATAGGTTGGTAAAAATATAACGTGTTCTTTTAAGGGGGCGTTGCTAAATTATTCATGCCCTGGCAGACATCACAGTAGGTGGTATCCGACCACTGCCAGGGATGAAAACAACAAACTATACAGACATCACAATTGTATCCAAATCTGCATTATTCAATCTAAGAGAAAAGACTGGCTCCGTCTCAAGACAACAATTCCCCTCACATGGGCCAAACTGTCAATCTCCTGCTGCTTGGGCTGCCAAGCATTACAGAATGCATAAAGCATTAACTTCAGATTTATGCATATGCATTACACCCTGCTAATTCAATCGCATACAAGCACAGCAGAGAGTGAGTCTCAGCCCCACCACAGGGTGGGTCACAGTGCTCTGGGATCTTAGGCTCCATTTTAATCTGGCACAGCCTCACTGTGCACATCCACACAGCAGATATATACCACTGGTCTGTAATAGACTATAAACAGGAAGTGGGGCCTGCGCTTACTGTTTGCATTTAGTGAGCAAATGAGATTCACAAAGCTGCTCCACTATCTTTGCCTCAATTCCCGTTTTAAAAAGAGAGATCCAACTTCCTAGTACACAATGTGACAGAGCTCCTTGCAATCAGCAGCCATTATATGCAAACAGTGTTTTAAAAGCTTTAACAATCTACACGTCTGGACAGGACAGCCATTTTTGCTCAATAACTTGTGATGGGAGCTCAGAAAGGTGCAGCATGTGTCTAACCTGGGTTCACTTGTGGTAACACAGAGTACACAAACCTGGCAAAACTTTTGTTTCTCCTAAATATAATGAATATTGACTCATTGCTGTTAAATCTATTGCAATCATCATCATTTACACCACCTACAATTTCCAAACTCCCCAGAATTCACAAGGCAGCCCTATAAGGCTTTCTTCAACTGATTCAAGCAATGCACTGGGGTGGGATTGAAGCAGCCTAACAATCAAGACCCCATCTGAGGCCACACATCAAGCTCATCAGTATGCGTGTGATGGATGGAGTGTCGTGCCTCTCCCTCTACCCAATTTTAGCCCCAAAACATATCCCCACCTCTGCCCAAATCAATCAAACACACGGCTGCTTCGGCACCCTCGCATTAGGTAATGATTTCCCCTGCCAGGTAACCACATGGCGCAGGGCTTTATGAGCAGGTGATGGGTACGCAGGCTTCCCAAAAAAAGTACTGCAGTGGGCTGGTCCCGGTGAGGACGCCGAGCCCTGCTGCGCTCTCAACCGTCACTGTGAAAATGTGTTCAAACGGATTTCCAGCAACAACAACCTGCACCATCGTCACAATCTGCAGATTATTCTATCAGAAATACGAGAAAGCCTGCATGGTGCTTTGCAAAGAAGTAGAGCCCCGCAGGCTGCAGAAACTTGCGTGCTGGCCGAGAGAAAGCACTGCAATGCAGACAGCCCGGTGCAAAGGGGAGCACCGTGCGCACCTTCTGCAGGACCGACGCGGTTGGCTTCTACACTTTTTTTTTTGTATTACACCACAAACCAGTGTGTTGAAATCGCAATTGACTAAAACAAGACATGAAAATAAAATCATCTGTGTTTGAACACCATGTCTGCTTTCATCTCAGCGTGTGTTGCCCTTCAAACATCCCAACATCTCCGGCTAATATTTTGCCCTCCAGTGGTATTTTCCACTTATTAGGCTACCGAACATCATCCTGCAACTTTTTTTTTCCCCAGCACATGATCCGACACTTAACAATCTCCATATATATCGGCTACATCTTAAGATATTTTAATCATATTCTAGCAAACGATAATACATGAACAATTGCTGTTTTACAAGACTTACGTGATGAGCAATCTTGAAAACCCAAAAACAAGAGGCATATGCTCAGTATTTTGCAAGTCATCCTTCACTTAGGACACGTTTCTCCGCACAGGCTATGTTAATTAGACCGAAGATTGTTCTGCAGCATCCTCTCACCCCCCTTTTAGCCCAACTTTAACTCGCGCAGATCCAGCACCTCTTCCCGGGATCTTGGGCAGCCTCTACCGGGGCGGGGACGCGCATCGGATGCTGGTGCTGATGCTGCGCTTCGCCGAGAGCGCGCACTTCTTCTTTTATATCCTTTAAATTGTTTTATCTACATGACCGACATGTAGCGCGGTGGCTCCTGCGTTCATTATATGTGTAAATATGCTCAACTAGCAGCGACGCTTGAAGGCCAGGTGAGATTGTGTTGCGTCCCTTGCGCAGGAGTCTGGATTCTCAGATGCAGGATGAGACTGGATGAGTGGAAGGGGGGGAAAAACTTTTAAAGTCCGCTGCAGAGGGATATTTCTCCAAAGCACTTAAAAATAATATGAGTTGTCTTCAATCCTCAAATAGTGGAGCAAAAGCGTTAGTTTTCCATCAGATCATGCCATCAATGCACAGGAAATTTGCTCCTCTTTTTTTTTGGCTCTTGCATCTGCTGTCCTCCTTTGGCACAGTTTTCATGGCTGCCAACTCTCCAAGTGTGCTCTGCCTTATAGTGAAGGGGGTGGTGAAGAAGTCTTTCTCTCCAGGAACGCAGATCTTAAATTACGCCCATAACAGAAAGGAAGCCCTCTATATCCTATAAAAGCAGCAGAACCACCGAGAATGACAATCACATCAGGCCAGAGGGCTGCACAGATCTGCTGGATGTCTGCCTGACCTTGTCCAGGTACTCAGTTCATGTCAGTGCATTCACAAATATGCCCCGAGCAGAACAGGTTATAGGATGAGGATGCCAGCTGTGCCCAAACTCAGACTCATCCCTGCAGACATACACACAGTGCACAATGGGGAGGGGGCGGGGTGAGAGAGGGATTTGTGGTAATGGGTGGCACACTGACCACAAAATAAAAAAAAGGCTTTGGGATTAAGAAGTGGGTTTATGGGACGGCAGTGTGTCAGTGATGATGTGAGATTGAATGCCTGATCCAGCGTGGGATTTACCGTGTTTTCAATCAAATCAGATTGTCAGTTTGTAAGCTCCCTGCCACTGGTGTGCCTCTAAAATACCATAAGAGTATATGGAATTATTTCTGCAGGGAGAAGACAATGGCAAACGGGAGAAAATGACATGGAGGAGTAAAGTAGGACAGCGAATCAACAGGGGAAACTAGCTGCACATGGGCCTCAGGCACTGCGTGAGCATTTATTTAACTGACAAATGACAGATACTTAAAAGATTTATTTAAGTAATGTTTCTCAATCACAGAGGACGTCGTCATGTTCCTAAAGTGCTCTGGATGTTCAGGATGGTTTAAGATTGGTAGTGGGAAGCAATCCAGATTGTTTTACTGAAGGTATAGTGTCATATTTTGCTTTGGGGTAAGCAAGACTTGACTTGTACACAGTTTCTCACACACTGAACTTTAACTAATTAAAGGTAGATGAGCAAGAAAGGACTTTGATTCTTCAATAAAATGTCTCTGTTCTACAAAATCATTGTGCATAAATGGACACATACAGACAAATGCGAACCCTCCCTCCCACACATCTGCACCTAGCTTATAGATGTTGTTGTCAGGCTGGATTGCCATCTGTTTCCCTCATGACCTTTTACATTTGACCTTGTCGTAACCATAGAGACGAGTTCAGAGGAGATCTAATACGATCTGGTTGGGGTTAAACCGCTGATCTGGATAGTCAAAAGTGATGAACTGATTAACAAACGCAATCAGAGGAACAATTTCTAGAAAATATATCTAAGGCTTTCAAACACTCACACTTTTGTGATATAAATCAGCATTCACAGAGAACAAAGATACAAAAATCAGTCAATTTAAATTAAATAGATTTAAAATATCCTACAGATACACAGAACAGGGCAGCAAACAAATTCACTTTGCATTTTACTCAAGGTGATAAACACTATACTTATTGTGATACGTTTATTGTTATTTGTTTAATTTTGATTCATATATGTTGCCTAATTAATTATATTTTTAAAAAATAAGCTTTATTTTTAATTATCTTGTCAAGATATTCATTAAGTTTTGTGAGGAACGCATTTGTACAATGAGTACAAACTGAGGTGGAATCATAAGAGGAATACATTTATTATGCACAACATGACTCATGGATCATTCTGCTTCCTTCATGTGTGTTTGTGCTAAATTTATAACTTCCAAGTGCAGCAATCTCAAAGGAGTCAAACCAAAATTGCAGTTTGCCGCAAAACTCACCACTAGATGTCAGATAAAGCCCAGACTTGGAGCTCTGTTTCTCACACATTACTGCAGGCTTGAATGATTTGACCAGTAGGCGGTCGTCCAAACCCTCACACACGGTCTATTCATGACTTAAGTTACTGTCAAAATACACAAAACCTTATATAAATTATAAATGAATGAGAGAAGGATCTTTGAGTTTATGCGATGGGCTCAAATCCTCTGCGAACAATCATTCAGAGAGAGCCGTAGGATGCATATGCAGAGATGTGCATCTCCTGTCTCACCTTATGTTTTTATCCCATTTTATAGTAAAATACATAAACATATGTTAAAGGTGACATTCTTTTTGTCTCCCTCTGATGTCTTTTAAAAACACACACGCACAAACAAACTGACAGGTGGAGACCCGTGATGCTTTTGTTTCTCACAGGGATTTTTTTTTTGGAATCAGATTGTACTTTGGTCTGCCCTCATTGTGTATTTTCCATAGGGGTGCTGCTCTTAACTGCACAGGACATGTGCTGAGGGTAGGAGCATGAAAACACACATCAGATGTTCTCACAAATAGAAATCCACCACAACCACGCTCACACAAACACACACACACCTACTCACAAACAAGGGGTCAAGCCATGACTCAAGCCCAGATGTTTCCGAGGAAGATTTTGCTGATCTCATATCATGGATGAGTGCTATTTGTCAAGAAGATGGATGGAGAGAATCTGTGAAGGTCTGTGTGATGTGCACTCTCTTTATTTATGTGTATCTGACACGTCTAACACAAAACAGAAGTAAATAACGCTGACAGAGGCTGGTTTGAAAATGTGTGGCAGAAACTGGAGAATTCAGCAAGACTGCATTCTAGTTGGACTCTGATGAGACAAGTGTTTATTTTGGTCATCACCTATGGGAACCTGATGTCCCTGCACACCAGTGGGTGAGCTGCTGTAAACAGAGCTATTAAGGCAGCCTGCTCTCAGGTGTCCATACACCGGTATGACCTCCTGCTGCTGAGGGCCAATCCCAGCTGAAAAAAAAGCCCAGCAGGGGATGGGAAAACTTGTATCCCACCTCTGAAGCGCTCCCCCCAAGTGTTAGCTCAACTGGTGCATCCAAGACAGCTGCTACAACCTGTTCGACTACTCACGCTTTAGGGTGGACACACCAACTGATTCAATTGAGGACACCTGGGAGTATTGTATATGTTTGAAAACCAAGTGACAGTTTAGATGAGAATCTTAGCTTGGGAAAGAGGACTCGTGTCACTCTCATGCCTGTGAAATAGATTTGTAGGTGAGCCTTGGGGCCAGTTACTTTAGCTTAGCACAAAGACTGAAAACAGGGCGAAACAGTTAGCCTGGCTTTATCCAAAAGCAACAGAATCCATCTAAATGTGATTTGTTAAATCCATAGAAAGTGTAAAACTGCATTTCAACATTTTTGGGGAGATTATTCGTTCTTTCCGGGCTTCTCTGTTGGTCGCCTTCTAACTTGTCCCAGCTTGAGCATAAGCCCCATAAAAGGTAAAATGTAATTTTTCCACTTCAGTTCTTGAACCAACTGGCTCTAACATGGTGTTTAGTGAGCTTTGGAGGTGCTGGTTGGTGGATTTGGTTATCTTTGGACCCTCAGAGGCAGACTAGTGCATTCCCCCGGTATCCATTCTTGGTGCTATATGCAACACAAAGTGGCTGCATGAGGCACTGTCACAGACATGAGAGTGATATTGATTCTCTCATCTTAGAGTTGGCGAGACTGTAAAGAAGTATAAATCTTCTAAAATGTTAAACTAATACTTTAAAATTGTATTTTACAACCACATTTATTGAGAGAATAGTTAATGCTTTTATCTCATTTGTTTAAACCGTTGCACTTTATTCCATCACCTGTCACCAGCAACACTTTAGAGGTTGTAAATCCCAAAAGTTCGAGCCCTGACCAAGATCCAAAGACAGGGGTCTCCTGGTCAATCCAATATGTTGTATATTACTTGGGTTGACTGGGCTTGTGTAATCCAGAGCTCTCAGCACTGAAGCTCCTTGTCGGAGCACCTCAGGCTAAATCAATAGCATCTTTGAAAATGTACTTTCACTTAAGGGATTTCTCTTAGTCTCATGGCTCCCTTTTCCAATTTTAACTCATGTTTCACCATTTTTGTTGTTGTTTTAGTGTTTTGGAAATGTATGATTTCCTAACATATCTTTACTCTTTCTTTACTCTTTCTAACTGAAGTGTGTTGCAATGCACTCTGAGCTGTATAAAGATATAGAACTAGGCAACCAGGGTAAATTTGGTTCATATTTTCATTTTTCTCAGTGTCATAACTTCAGCTGGAGGGTTTATTCCTTCTGAGTGCCTACGCTTTATTCACTTAAAACAACCAGGTGATGCTTTTGTGTTGTAGTACTGGTGACACTGAGCCATCTTTACACACATACAGACCTTTGTTGATGAACACTTATGCCTATATATATATTCTCAAAGTTGACTTATATAGGGGAGACATACACACACAACGACAGCTCCACAAAGACAGCAGCACAGGCACCTGCATTAAGTTGAAATACCAACAACAGCTGTGGCCTACTGGGGATGCATGGAACTGAGACACTTTTGTTTCTGATGTTTGCTGCCAACACGAGCACACACATGCGCGTGCACACACACACACAGAAGCTCACATATACACGGATGCATGGCCGCAGCCAGTGACACACATACCGCTAGGTTGTGTTTCCCTCATGCAGCAGACAAGCCGCAGTTATTTAGTCTGCCTTCCAGTTTGTTTGCCCACTGTCTTCTCTCCTTTGTTGCTCTGCCTTGGGCTTTGTTTGAAGTGAAACGCTGACTGTAGCAAATGACAGTTGCAGCTGGGAGGATGATGAGTGAGGATGAAAAGGGCTACGCCAAGCGACAAAGTATGAAGGTGGTCGGGTTGGATAAACAGCAGTGTTTCTGTGTTTGTGTTTAAAAAAAAAAGTGGCGGCTGACTGGTTCTTTTCACATTCGACTAAAAAGCACACTGGAAAATATTCCAATAACTGCAATGAGGCAAAGTTTTATGGTTCTTTTTTTTTTTAAGTTCAGCTAAGCCTTTTCTACAATACACTTTGTTATGCATGAGCACACTCTGAAATATCTGGCGAGACATGCAAACCGTGTCCTTCCCCTCCTCGGCTCAGTTCCTTGGAGTCGACGTCCAGTAAAGTACCTTTGGCAGTGAGGTTACAGAACAGTTTGTACCTTTAATTCTGGGTCCCACTCCACTCACGGCCTGCAGGTGGGGAGGGGGTTGGGGCATCCGATGGACAGCTAATGGAGGGGAGGGCTATTTCTTACAAGCGTGTATAGACTTTAACACTAAAACCTTTTATAATGAGTGAGAAGCTGGGGCTACCCTACCTGTTAAGATCATAGACTCCTCTACTTCCCCTGTTTAGGAGAGAGAAAAAGATCATTAGCTGTGACTGGAATGGATATTGTTCCTGATGATGAACCATTAGTGAAAAGACCTAGCCACAGGCCAGGCCCATGGGAGTTTGTGGTATACAGTGTGTGTGTGTGTTTAGGGCAGGGGGGAGGTGCAGAAATAAAATACAGGCCTACTCCTCCTCGCAGGGTTCACCCTCTCTATCCATGAATGTTGCTCTTGGAGGTCATGGCACCTAGCAACAGCCTGGATCAAGTCCTGAAGGAAACATGAGACAATGTACAGGCACACACACACGTACACACTGTTTGTGTAGTGACATACATTTTCTTTAACCCAAACAAATGAAACTAACTTTGTGACCTTTGCGTTAAGTTTTTATTCTGCTTGCTTTTTTACACATATTTTCATGTTGTCTGTTTTAATACACATGCAGCATATTGGTCCACTCTGGTTGTGTGAAAATGAACTATACAAGTAAAACTGATTTGCTATAATTACCACCAAACTATACTGTGACTATGTGGGCTCATGTTGATATTTCAGTAGAATATATTGAGGAATATTTTCATCATCTTGGTGCAAAAATGTTTAGAACATTAATTTATAAGGGCCATTAATTACTATATCAACTGCAAGTTTTGTAAGCGCACTCTTTTCACTTGGCTAGGGGTTAAAACCACCCTAATCTTGCCTAAGAAGCCTAATCTTCTGGTTTTTCCTGTGTGTCTCTCTCTCTTGAACTGTCAACTGTTTGCAGCGTCAAATTATATTTGATGTTTTCCCCCCAATATAAATGTCAATCTTTATCTGTCTTTCTTTTCTTTTTTTTTTAACCTTTGACCTAAACTAATTAAAGTGGAAAAACTTCAAACAAGTCAAAGTAGTTAAAGTAAAGTAATTATCCAGAAAAACAGCTTCCCATTCATTGTCACTTGAACTTTGGTTTTCTTGATTCTTGAGTTACTGTTTACAATAAATGTTACACACATAAAAAGTGTGAAAGATCACAGGGGTGCATTATTCTGCTTTGGGATGGCTTCCTTTGTGAAGACACCCAAACACATACAACGCATATTGGACAAAAGGAATAAAAGTTTACTCAGTTGCTCTGTGAAGTGCTGCTGCCCAGACTGAGGTAAAGCAGTGGGCACTTTTTCCATATTCAGTAATTATACTGCTTGTACTGGTAAGAGCTGCTCTCAAGGCTGATATCTAAACACAGGAAACAAGAGCAAGCACAGTCTACGCACAGGGGGAGCGTCTTTCTCACTGTTTCAGACTCTTTCCAATGATTCTGCAAAACCTGACATGTCCACCTCTCTGTAGTTGTCTGCACACAGATTAGATACGTGCACCAAGCTCTGCAGTCTTTGCAGTGGATGCATGTGCATACGCCTGCTTCCGTGCCAATGCATGTTTTTGCACATGCACATGTTGAACTGCAAGCACACACAGACACCACTAATCCAACACAGGTTCAGATTTTGGCAATGTCTCACCAGCTCTGCATTCAGGGTTCTTTCACACACTCAGCATCCTAAAAATAGCTGAAGGACTCTGGCTCTCTGCCCGGCCTCCCTAACTGTCAATATGTTATCTTCCTCCTTCCTCTAACACAGTGTTTAACCTACACTACCACAACCAGTAACGGCCCTGTTTCCCAAACAGTGCAAGTTAATCATTAAATTATTTGAAGTTGGATGGCCTTAATCATGTGATTTTACAGCAAGTTTTAGTTTTTTTTAAAAAAAGGAAATTTACCGGAATAAGAGAGAACTGACTTGATTGTTCAGTGAATAGTTAACTAGAAGTAAGAGAATGTATTGAGCATAATTGTCCAGGGGAATCATATCCGTTCTTTATCTCCTCTTTGATGTGAAAATACCAGACAATATGACGGCATATCTCAGCTGTTTGCTTGCATTGTCAGTTGTTTTGTCTATTCCTCAAGTCGTAATCTCGACTCTCCTGGCTGTTTTTCTGCTCTGGTTGATAATTGAATTTTATCAATCTCCCATCTTTCACTGAGACTCTCTGATTCCAGTGAAACTCCTCCTCACTTGGCTTCTGATGACAGTGTGATAACAAGGCTTCTGGTATTGTGTCTGCTCTTATTTTCATTTTTTTCACCATGCTAAGGAATGTTTGCTTATCAAATCCACCCAGATCCAGAGCTTTTAAAGGCTGAATTATGTAACTACAGTAATTAAATGGATGGCATGAATGATGGTCACGGTACATGTAAATTTCTCTTTCAAAGAAGGTTGTTTCACTTGCCTGCCTCACATACACCAAAGAGCTGTATCAAAGCAGACTTAAAGAATCCTTTGCAAGGACTGTGTAATTTTTTGCTTTTTTTGGGGGGGACTTTTTAGAGACTCTGGTGGAAAAATAGCTGGCTGCTATGATGTGCAGTCAATAATGGATCCATGAGTCTTCGACGCTAAGGGTCACTGTAATGAAGCCAGGCAAGGAGGGGAAGCAGGGAATGTGAGGGGTTAACTGGGGTGAGAGGGTCACAAGTTGAAGCTGGGAATGTTTTCCCTAGCCTGGCCTGCCACTGAAACAATCCTGTGTGCCACACAGTCCCCAGGAACAGATGTACCCAGAGCCGAGGCGAGAAACGTCTCCCTCCCTATGGTGTCTCTCATACCGTTTTAACACTGTCCCTGAAGCACAAGCAGACAGGAAGGGAGAAGATACTCGACATGGTATCGATGTTAGCCCAGCTGCGTGCCAAGGAATCCCACTGTCTCTCCTTAATAAAGTCTGATGTGTACTTTGATTTGAAAATTCTGTAACAAGACTCTCTGTGGCAGGATGTGTGTGCAGCTAAAAGCAGATCTTTCCAATGGCTTTATCATTCATTTAATTAACTCTCTTCCATCATTATTTCAACCCGTTTTCCACATAAACAGCCTGTCTGTCACAAACAATCTTCATGCACAGCTGGATGTTTCACAGTGGGAAGTTTAGGTCAAGTGGTGCAGTAGTTAAAGGGCTTCACAGCAGCCCTATCCCATTACATGGGCCAACAGCCATCAAACAGCAGCCCTCTGTTCGCTAACGTATAGCTTCAACTTTTCTCGGACCTGAACATACCGGGCTGGTGGTAGGGGGGTTGGTGCCACAGCAGGATGAGGGTTAAGTTCAATGCTGAACACAGCGGGAAGGAAATCCTGTCTGAGGGTCACTGGGGGTCGGTTCCTATCCTAAATCCTTAGTTTGGGGTTGTCAGATAAACTCTGACCTTGGACCTGACTTCTGAAGACAGACACCGAGCGCCTCACTGAATCCTGTATGTGCCTCCAGACCACTCTGAATGTTAAAATAAAACCACAAAAGCAGAAATCTCTGCAGTGCTCCTTAAATATCTAAAAAGTTTTCATCAATCATCACCCAGAGAACGCTCACACACACACACACACACACACACAAAACCTCATAACAACCACCCAAATATGAACCATGCACGGAGCGTCTGAGCAGACCAGACTTCACATCCCTCTCTGTTGACAATCAGTTTGGTTCACCAACATAAGAGTCTGGCTGTGATGCGGGCTGCAGTGAAACAGGATCCTGCAGGCAGAAACTCAAAGGGGAAAGAGTGAGAGACAGAAATGCAGACAGAGAGAGAGTGTGGAGGGACTCTACGATGCTCTGTCTCTGATCAACTTGACATGTGCGATTTGTGTCTACTCCACGTCTCTGTTGGAAACCCCATATGCCAATTTTTAACAGTGTTGTGAGGAGGAGTGGAAGACAGTCAATGGGAGGGAGTATAAAAAGGAGAAGATGGAGGAGAAAGTTTTGTCAACACAACAGTTAAGAAAGTGTTGATCAAAAACACACCAAAAGAAAAGTTATGTTATTAAATTTCAGCTGCAAAAAAACCCCCCACTGTGCCTTTAAAGCAAAGTCACATTTTTCTTGCTGTCACAGATATCCAAGCAAATTTCACAGCTCCACCACATCCAGCAGCAACATCTCATCACACTGTAAGTCCTCAAGAACCACACGGCTGTTCCAGATTCACACTTCCCCTCTGCTCTGGCAGCGTGAGGCCAGCCAGCCTGGCTTGTGTTCATATGGCAGCCCAACCAAATCATCTGCACAACTCCTGATCTGGTGCCTCAACCTGACACACTGGATCAGGTTAACCAAATGTGTGCGTGTATGTGTGTGTGTGTGCGCGCTAACAGAGAATCATGTGTCATCTCCTGGAAAGAGGGACGGAGGAGGGGGTTGGAGGAAGACAGTGAAGGAGACTGGGAATCTACACAGTGAAAAAGACTGAAAGACTAGAATAAGCTTTGTAAGAAAAGCTACAAGAATACATCCGCAGCTTCTCTCGTCGCTTCTTTGCCACTAAAATGTGATCACAGTCAATATTTGGTTAATGACCTTCACTGATATTTGAGGGTTAGGTCGATATGCTTTTGCTCTTTGTACTGACTTCAGCTCTTTCAGAAACCATATATGGAACGGAGGGCTTTTCTCTTTTTTCACTTTACTAGCGTGGGCCGAGGGAGTGAGCTCTAAAAATAAAACATATGTTCCTCCAGGTCTGTGGGAGCAGGGGCCCCCAGCGTATTGTTTTGGGATATGGGGGAGGACAGGGAGGATCTGGCCAAGGGAGAGATATTGAGAGAGAGAAGGAGGCTGCTGGAGCTTCAAAAAGAGAACTGAGGAAATATTCTCTCTTGCATACAAATAGATGGAAGATCCTTTGTTGTAAATAACTATAGAAGATTCAAATTAAGTCAATTAACTGCCTTTTTTTCGCCTGCAACCATTGGGCATTGAATGTAGGACAGTGTGTTTGCCTCAGAAGTGTCTGTCTGGGGTCAGTGGTCAGGCTTACTGTCCATAATGCAAAGGACACCATTATCTGAAAAGGTGCATCCATGACCCTTTTCAATAATTTACAAAGGCCCTAAGGGAAACAGTGGGGACAAGAGGTTAAAAGTATCTGAAGGAGTGGCGTGCTTATGATGCATGCAGCAAAAAAACTGCCCATCATGTGGACACACTGTTTTTAGAACTGAATCAAAGATTCATCAAACCAAAGTAGGTGCAGGAGGGCTTTTTTTTGGTGAGGAATGAGTTAAAGCCAGCTGACTTGAGATGTGTGGGGGGAGTCTGCACAGAGCAGAGAAGGGGAAATGAAGGGATATTAAGGGAGAAATAAGCATGAATGCCGAGGGGGCTGGCTATGTCACGTGTCTGGACTTAGCACCAGTCCTCCTACCTCCTACTGCTGCATCTTTGTGGAGTGTTTAGCAAAGTGGAAGAGGAAAGAGTGGGGGAGGACTGTGTATATGTGCGTGTGTGCAAAAGAAGCAAGAGAAAGAGGGTAAAATAAGAGAAGGAGTAAGATATCCGATTAAATCTGATCTGATTTCTTCTTCAAATAAAGTTTTTTTTTTTAAAGTCAGCCCCTGTCTGTGTAGATTTTCACTCACTCATGTCATGTTAATCCTACAAGTGTCTGTAAAAAGCAACTAGGTTTCTCTTTCAGGAGAAGTCCGGTTGCTTTTCATTGAAGCTCCGAGGTTTAAAGTTAGCCAGTAATGGTCTAATGTTACGTAGTACTAATGAAGTTTTCTTTGCTTTGGACAGGCAGAAGTGCTGTTGTAAACTGTAACACTCAAGGACCCTAATAATACAATCTGAATACTTATACCGATATCCAGGGGTACTTTGTTTGAGTATTCCCATTTTATGCCACTTTTTTAGTTAGACTTTTTTTTATTCTCCCAACTAAGTCTACTAAACAGATACTACTTACTGAAGATCAAGATTTTACATATAAATATTATATAGATGTTTATAACGCATTTGTGTAGATTAAACAAATCAGGACTAAACAAAAAAAGTTCAAATGAATTCAATCTCAAACAGTCATAACTCTGCTGTAAATGCATATTGAAAATAATGAGCCAAAAATATGAGAATTTAGCACTGACTGGGGACTTTCTATTCAGAATAATGAGTATTTCCACTTTTGATGTTATTGGATGTCATTTTAAGTAAATTTTGTGAGTAAAGTAGAAGTTAATACATCATTTATTAACTTATCATTAATGATACAAACAGGAGAAGCAAACTATTGAATAAAATGTCTAAGTTAATTTCACGTAAATGCTAATTAGATGTGTAGTTTTGACACATGTAACTTTATTACCATTTCAATTGTACAAAAGTAGAGGATATGGCATGAAATTTAAATTTCCAGCTATAATTTAATTCTAAAATGCCAGCCGAGTAAAACGCATGAATACTACAGATACCACAGAGATTCATCAGTGATTTAAAAAAAAAAAAAAAGCTGCTGCATACAAGTCTTTGTCAGAATATGACGGGACATGATTCGTATGATTTGATTACCGGACATGTGACGCTCTGACAGTGTGGAGGGGGCGTGTCCACTGGGCGTGTCATCCCGGGGAGTGTCTGCTTTCGGCCAATCAGCTGTTAGACCTGAGGTCAGTGGGCGTGGCCTCGCCTCCCACACTCTCCTGTCCCAGCTGCTGCACGCTTTTGTTCAAACTCAGAAGTCAGTGAGAGAGTTGGCTCCGTGCAGAGGTGCGCTTTCACGTCACTCACCAAATGTACATAGAAAACATCAGCAGAGTCTCTCCTGGCAGCTCATCTCGGGGTATTTTTGACCCTCGGTGCCACGCTGGGATACGAAATCACTTTTTTTGTTGCTCTTCATTCGCGTGAAGTTCAAACAGGGACAGCAAGGTGTCGTGGACGAAGCAGCTGGATCCCTGGAAGCGTGGGGAAGGATTTTTTTCTTGAACCGTTTCTCTTGTCGGTTGGGAGTTATGACTGCTGCCATGTACACTTACTAGTTTCATCTGACAGAAAGGAGAGAATAAAGCTCATGCTACCCACCATCCTCCTCCTCCTCGCTGGATATCTATGGAGAGGGTATGCTGTATGCTCTCACGCAGCACTTGGAGTTACTTTGCGGCCAAGGCAACACCGTGAATGTTAAATTTCACCGATCTGGAGAGCAGAAGACGATACACTTAACCTCATTTTGAATGCCTTTGCAAGGAGTTTGCTGGTTTCTGTGCTGCAGGCAGGGCTTCAGTTTGCTCGGACGGGACTATGGGGAGAAAGAAGAGGAAGAGTCTTTTGAATTGCGCAACAAGGAGGACTTGACTCCCAATGGACGGGTAAAACTCTCCACCTGCACTCACAGCTCCTGAGCATATACACATTTCAGAGCATAATTTTACAGAAATCACGTTTAAATTGTCAGAAGTAGCCTTCTTCAGGAGGTTAATGTCAGTATTGTGCAAACAGATGTTGTTATACATGTTGTTATGACAGTGATTGCTCTTGAAAGCTAAATATGGATTGCAACTTCAAGGTGTGATAAGAAAAGCAGCCTTTATTCTGAAGTAGTGAGTCCACATGTCAGGTAGTAACTTTGTAGGAATCATCGGTTTGTTCATTACTGATGCAGTTTGATGTTTTGGTTTGCATGATCTTGAAGGCTTTGGCAACGATGCGCAACCACACACACACACACACACACACACATGCTGTCTGATGCAAGCTGTTAAAGTCAGTGTGTTGAACTGGTCCTGTGTATTTGGCCTCCATCTGCTCAATTGCAAATAAGACTGTGGCCTTGTCTTCTCTGTAATGTTAGTCATCTGATCAGGCACAGAGAGTTCAGCATTGTCCACCCACTTGTGAGGGGGCATTGTTGCCTTGAATTGAGGTAGGCTCTTTCTTTATAACCCAACATGCAGCTCTTTATGTACAGTGTCTTAGAAAATCCAGCCTCAAAAATTTGTCAGAGCTTTTAAGGAGAAGTTTTTCATAATCTTTGGCTCCAGTGTAAGCAAATTCTGCATTGTGAGTTGTTTGGAATCATAGGTATAGGTATTTTATCCTGTTGAGATAAGGCTTATACCAGCAGTATGGCTTTGTAGATGAAAGTTCTACCACCTGGAGCCACCTACTTGCATATCCTGCTTATCTATTTATTGTCCCTTTGTGTGCTTGCAACCAACCAGTACAGTGCTGCAGCCATTTGCATGAAAAAACGATGGCAACAGATAAGTTTTACACAGTTACTGGCTTAACAGAAGTCTAACAGTACCGACAACCACCAGATAAGAGCAACATCTGTTGCTCAGGGTTATCCAGAGAGGTGTTGGTGTGTAACACACCCTATCTCGGTCATAATGTACCATCTGGCCGGCAATTGGTGGTCAAAGGAATCCAACTGTTCTCCGTGACTGCAATCAATACAAGATCAGAGTAACATGTCCCAATGGAGATGCCTGATGGCCTTCTAACGTGAGACACACATCTTTTTTTTTTCCGTAGCTTTCTCGCATCCCTTATTGAGATGCAACCTATGCTGTGTGTTCAGAAGCGTGCTCATCTGGTTGTCTTCGGTTAATTGTACACTATTTGAAAAAGAATGGACATTATGAGATGACCTTAACTGAATGACTGAATTGTGGTATTTCTTTAAAGGATGAACAGTGTCAAAAAAAGTAGCCCAACAAGTTCCTTCAATTTTTTTGGATAACATCATGTCAACAGTAGAAGTCTGATATGAGCAAATGTATGCCCAAATACTAACTGGACAAGGGAAATTTGGTTTAATATAGCTGTAATAAAGTCTTAATGATGCTTTGTGTTGTTAGTCAACAGTTATCAGTCATTGCATGTCAGGCCAAGCCCATTGAATGCAGTGCTGTCAATCTCAATCATATAATCAGAGAAGAAAAAGGGCTGATTTATTGGAATATATAAAAAACAACATTTTGACCATGGAAGTCACACAAATGATACCAAAGGTAGTCCAAATTATCACAGTGCCCCCCCAAAATAGTTTTTTCCCACTGCATTAGATGAAAATGAACCCCACACTGAGAATAGCACTGCTGCATAATAAAAGACCAGCTCAGAAAAAAATCTGATAGAAATGGCTTTATTATATATTGCAAAGCAAAACTGTCTATTGTGAAGCTCATAATGCTTCTTTGTCTTTAGAGCCGCTTTGTCCCCCTGGCGTGATGTTACATTACTGATTAGAGTGTTGGCTCTATCGATTAAAGCTCGTAAATATTGCTAAATATGAACTCACTTGTCCTGAGCCATAAAATATTGGTCTGCCTCTATCAGTCTGTGTGATATGCAACATTGTGTCTTAATTTATCATGTGGTTAGGCTTGTTCATTTTTCTCAGATTACTCCTCAGTGGAAGGAACCACGTTATTGACTGTGGTAATTGACAGTGTTTTATCAAGTAACCAAAGGCAGTAAACTATTTTTTGGGCTAAGCAGGCCTGTTTTATTATAATAAATCTACAGAGGTTTTATGGAGTTATTGGTTATTGATTCCTTCATGCTTGCAGGCGATCAATCCACTCCAGCAAATCTTGTTTTCTTTCGATTTGTGTTACTGAGTTGTGCTGGAAATCTGTATCAATAGTTCACCCTGAGCCAATAATTAGGACCACAGTTGCACCACTCTAAGCCAATAGCGTCAGCTGACCCTCCCCTCAGAACACACAGATCTAGCAGATACTGTTTGGTTTGCCGTGGTGTCAACAGAGGGGGTGGAGATGATCTGCAGTGATTCCCAGGGAAAGCCCCTCAGGGCTACGTTCCATCGTTTACCCAGAGAGCTCCAAGTCATCCAGCGCTTGACAAGTCACATTTTCAGACAGCAGGTCAGACCTCCCTGGCTGCATCTGTGTGTGTGTATGTGTGTGTGTCCGTTGGGCTTAGAAATACTCCATTTACTAGGCCTCTGTCCAGCTCCTGCCAGGGATGACCACAGAAACCCACAGGTCTAGTGGAGTCTCCCTCCACAAGACATCCAAAATCCTCCCCACGATCTTCCGCGTTGTTTTCCGACGTGCTGCCAAGAGCTTCGCCATGATGTGTAGCATCCACAGAACCAAAGCCATAGGCGACACACTGTCCACTGCCAGCGCTCTTCATACTGAGGTTGGAATCATGAGTCAGTGCTGATGCTTGTGTAGGCTTGGCCCTTCAGAGCACAGGGCCATGTCAGAACCTTTTCACTTCATGTTTACAGTCCTCATTGAAAGAAACTGCTCTTCAACAGCTGCCCAAACAGTCACACTGAGCTGAATGCCTCCAGTGTTGGGACAGCTAGGCACTAATTTTAGGACAGGACATCCGTCATTCTCTCTTCTTTCCATGTTTCCACTGAAACCTTTATTCAGTTTTTATGTAATGTGAAGTCACGTTTACCAATAAACTACCACCGCAGAGTGTTTTGGCCCGGCCAGTTGTAAGTGTGGACCGGAGCACCGCAGTGCATCCTGTTGCTTGGAACAAACAGGCACAGTCCGGCTCTGCTGAGAGTGGGGCCAATTAACCATCGCTGCTGCCCTCTGCCTTCGGAGGTGTCACGGTACGCTGGTTTATATTTGGTTTCCGTTGCGTCTCTGCCTCACCACCTCCAGGCCACACATCTGGTCTTCAGGCCGACACTGGCTGAGCCCAAGCATTTCCTCCTGGTTACTCAGCCTCCCAGGAGAGCTGAAGGGAGAGAGAGAGAGAGAGAGAGAGAGAGAGAAAGAGAATAGACGAGGGAAAGCGAGAGCGGAAGTCAGCCACGGAACGAACACATCATGGCATCTTTCCTTCTTTCCCTCCATGCTCTGCTCTAGTCTGGAGTGATTCATCCCCTGCCCGTCCAAAGAGAGATCTTTTGCCAGGGCTCTGCATCGCACGCTATCCTCGTTCCTCATCCCACAGCCCATTAACTCTATTGGACAGCTACTTTTCTGTAAATTGTTACGTTTTTGTGGAAAATTACTCCAAATATTCAGACTTCGCCTACCTATCCCATTAGTTTATTGATCATCTGAGCAGTGTATATTATGAAACTATGGCTTTTCCATGTGATTAGTGTTGATTTCTTGTTTTCAGTCATGGCTGCCTGGCTGAATTTTCTTCTCCTGGGCTGTTGGCTTGACTAAATCATTTACTGTATGGTTATGGGCAGTGGTAGGGAATTACCATACACACTCTCTTCCATTCATAAGTCACTCTCTGACACTGTTCAGTTATTCTTGCCTGTCTGGTTTGACATTTACAGTACCTCCCCTGAGTTAAACATCAATGAAGTTTCATTATCCAAGCCCTAATCTTTTCCTCGTTTTCCTCGGAGTCCATCTGCCTTATAAATATAACACAGATTCCATACTAGCCTATAAATTTACAGTTCATGTTTTCTTTATTATTTTTGAGCCATCTAAAAAGAAGCAGAGGACTGTTTTTGTGGGGCAACGGCTATACTTAGGATAGTTTGTCCAGTAGTAAAGTGTGGTGTGTGAACTGTGAGGGGCCCAGAGCTGACCTGGATAGTGTTTCAGGTAGGCCAACACCCTTGAATTGGGCCGGGCAGCCACAGGAGCTGGCTCAAGGCTGTGGTTCGCAGAGACAACAAGTCAGGCCACGGCGACACACAGTGCCGCTCTGCACACCGGGGAATCGGTCCAAATTGCACACAGGCGAGCTCTGATGTCTGATGGGGTTTTCCAAGGTCAGGTTGGGAATTTAGGGGGCTGGAGGACTGTGAAAGGAAACATCCTCTCCCATCTTCTGCTTAATAGGGGAGTCCTTCGATGAAAAGTTCATTGTTTCCCCTGTGTAATTTGATAACTTCTCTAGTATGAACTTGTACTGAAGGTTTGTGGCCATGTTCATCAGCGTTTCACCATACACTTACAGACAGAAAAGAGGAAGGCAACAGGTGAAATCTTACAAACTAGGCTTATTTTTAGGTTAGAGAAATGACTGATCTGAATAAAAAACATTTTGGGGTGTGATGGTCGGGGTAGTTTTCGCACAAAAGATTCTCTGTTCTCATCTCTCATATTAAATTAGCCTGTTTTACATGCCATATTTCTCCCCACCAGCCTACCCCTTGCAAGTGAAAGCCAAGCATTACAGGAACAGTGCAGCTATGTGCTGAGGCTGCCAGCACCGACTGCGAGCTCTACTGTAACATGGCCACTGAAGGCACACCATTGAAGAGATCACTTCAACCTGTGGGCCAGTTCTAAGGACAGGCTACTGTTTGTGTTGCATTATCATCTATTTACCCTTTTTCTCTCTCTCTTCTGTTGACAGACTCCAGCTGAGGTGACTGTTTCTCAGCCAACTCGCACAGCCAATGGAACAAATGGGTAAGGAGAGAGAGAGAGAAACATTTTTTTCCCCCCAAATTTTAGGAAGTGATAGTTCCTTCTTTTACTTGTATACTTCCCCTGAGTGCTTGGGATTTCTGTATTTATCCTCGGGCGGGCACATGTGTAAGTACTTGATTTTTCACTTCCTCTGCTGTATCTCGTGGAGCTCTCCTCATGTGAATGCATGCAAGTAGTATACAGTCACATGCATATTGACAGACGGTCCGACATCGATTGTTTGCGGATAACGTGGCTGTCTGTGTCGTGTTTTCACGCTTTAAACTCTTGACTGAGTTTTGCCGCTCAGAATTTAGCTCCACTGTCATCTGGAGATGAATTTGCTAATAATACGTCAATCTTCAGCCTTGGTGATTGCTCCCACTCACACTTGAAATGTCAGGTTAACTCTATCCAGCTTCCTTATCGACAAATCCAATTACTTTGTTAGTTTCAAGGCTCAATCGGTTAGTCACAAGGTGCCAGTACGCGTCTTGCAAATAATGAAATTCAAATGGTCATGTGGTTTACAAGTGAATGCTGGTGACAATGAAAAGGAGTGATTCATAGAGGGCTTGAACCAGACTATTAGTGCATGGCTGTGATCTCAGACAGTGATGTAGCCAGGCTCTGCTCCACTCTATCTCTGGCATCGTGCCCTTATCATCCCCCCCACCCCTGTTCCCTCATCCACAATCTCTACTGTACATCTGCCGACTCACAGGCAATGAGTCACAAAGCTCGACTTGTAGGACTATCGTGCACCACAAATGAATAGACGAGGGTCCGCAACAGCTCTCAACAAGAATAGAGCTGCCTCGTGAAAAGTGGGTAGGTGAACCGAAACAGATACATTTTGCTGCAGTCATACAGGATGTGCTGTCTCTTGAGGCTTAAAGGAAAGAAGGAAAGAAGTGGGGACTGGACTGGGTGACTCAGTTCTACCTCAACAGCACTCCCAGAAGAGGTGTGGCTCAGATGTGTGTGTGTGTGTGTGTGTGTGTGTGTGTGTGTGCCACTTCTACAGTATAGTGGAGGTGGCCTCAGGCCACATGGCATAATTAACTACTGGTTTTGAAGGGAGTGTGTTAAGAGCCTGGCTGTAATCATCACACTGAGCGCAGAGATTAGAGAGCGTAGTGCTTGGTCATTACCTGGCCAATGAGTGGACACACCCAGAAGTTTAGCTGTATGGAGAGAAAGCCAGCCTCTGATAAGTCAGCACCCTGTGATGTAGGAAATGGTGCCATATCCATTCAGTCTTACGAAACAGGAAAGACAGCTCTGGTTTACTATGTACTTTTACCCAACAATTGAACTGAATAGTCTAGATGGAGACATTAATCTAAACTATTGGATTGAATTACAGCTGAGATGAGATGGCAATGAACTAAGGGGATTTATGATACAGCAATGCTCAGATAATTAGTCACACTGCAGGCCTGATGTGGTTAGGAAGTGGAAACAGAGCTGTGGTACAGAGACGTGTCTGAATGTAGTGGGCCATGTCAAGGGGCTATGGATATAATGGTGCTATCTGTTTCGCCAATTCGTATCTGCTAAAACTGCTTGCAAATATACAGTTATAGGCAGTCTATTTTGAGAATGCGATTAGTGTATTTATGTATAATGCATGTAAGTCTTGTACCAGAATATCTATTACACAAACATAGCTGCAGACTTACACTTTAGTGCTCTCAAAACTGGCCAAAAAAAAAAATGACGCTTTATTTTTTTTCTTCTAAAAGAACTCATAGGGTTGACTCATTTACATATCTGGTGTCCATAAGAGGTCAAACCAATACAGCTAGAGACATAAATAATTTTTGCGATGAGCCCTCAGATCGCTAATGCTGGAATGATAGGCTACTTGAAGCTTACTCAGCTTGCATATAACTTTATCTTGAGGTGCTAATATTTTGCCATCTGACCAAAATCCGGGCTTTTTAGATGACTTGGTGTGCACATCAGTCTCTCTGCAGGCAGGTTGGGCTGCAAACTCTGTGCTATCATTACCCCACAGTTGTTGAATTTTTCGGTCCGCTCAGCGTGACCTACATTTCAGTTTCAATCAATGAAAGTGACTTTGTGTGACTCCTGTCCGTCATGCAGTGCATTCAGTGCAGTGGCTCAGGCCCTGCAGACAGCTGTTTTTGTGCTGTCTTTTTTTTTTTCTTCTTCTCTATACCAGAAATTTCACAACTGAATGTCTGTTTTTTCCCTTATAATTTGTTGACAGTCCTGCTCATTGACACAAAGTCATGAAAATGTCACTAAAAACATATAACACAGAACAGACTGGATTAGATTTTCAGCTGTGTGCAATACAGAAATGAGAAGTTCTTGGTGATTTTGTGCACAATTTTAAAGCATGCACATTTATTGACAAATTTTTAATGATAGTGATAATTGACTTTTTTGTTGCAGTGTTTTACTGCACTGTCACTTTGACATGGAAGCTGACTAATGCTGCAACTATTGTTTTGTTTTTTTTTTTTAAATATTTGATTATTCTGCTAGTGATTTGTTCAGTTAATCATAAAAAAAGACCTTTTGATGACTTCTCAAAGCCATGTGTGACATCTGCAAACGCCTGCAAAATCACAAAGCTTTACTGTCACATATGAAAGAAAAAGAATTCAGTAAACCAGCAGACTACAGAACATGAAAAACGGAAACTGTGTTAGATTTTTCCACTACTTTTTTGCTTGAAAAATGACTGAAACACTTAATGAATAATTCAAAAAGCCTGATTAATTGATTCATTCTTTCAGCTCTAACCCTGACATGGTTCGTCAGGCACATATTCTGTTGGAAATGCCACAACTCAGTGCTATATCAAACAGTCTATAATGTTTCAACTTCAAAAATGAAAGCATTGATCTTTATGCTGATTGACTGAGCTGAGTTATCAAGTGGTGATATTAGCTGGCATGATGCAGGATAAAGTTGTCGTGTTTTTGCGCTGACCTCTGTCAGTCGCCGGCTTCTTACTCAAGGTGTGGGTGATGGATGTCTCTGCAGGCGGACAGTGCAGAGTCTCTCCCGTCAGTCTTTCAGTCAGCAGAAAGTGTTGAGCAGCTCGCTCCCTCCTGCTGTGCTCACCTTCAAGTCTGTCTTACATCATCACTCTTTTTTTTTAACCTCACTTTCTTCACTCTTCAGTTCCTTCTCGTAGCCAGGGCAGGGCCGAGTACAAACTGTACCGAAGAGAATGTGGACACTTGAGCACTTTATCTGCCTTTCTCACCATTTGTTCCATCTGCTTTGTCATTGCCTCCCTCCCTTCTCTTCATTGACAGCTCTTGGCAGTCCAGAGTTTGACATTTTTTTAAAACATTTTTTTGATGTGGGCTACTAGGCAGTAATGGCTGAAAGAGAACACTGTTCAGGAATGCATTTCATGTGTGTGAATGTATGTATGTGCATGAAACAAGCGGTTGTTTGCGCGAAGAGCTTAGAAGTGGGCCCCTGGTAATTGCCTGTCTGGATGTCTGTCGTCCTGTCTGTCAACCATCCAACCCTCACAAACTGTCCCCCGTTTACAGCATCAGCAAACATAAAACGTTTTAATTCACATCACGACGTTTCGCAATCAGAATGACTTCATTGAAACTAAAAAGTCACTTATTCTGTATCGTAAAATATCTTGCTGACAACACACACTTCTTCAGTCACAAACTCAGACTTCCTGTCACACACCCCTCCTCCTCTGGTCTCAAAACATGACTTTTTTCCTCTCCCCTCTGCCTAGTCCAGAGTTTCTTGGCAGTGGTCTTGAGTAAACAGTGTATTTTTAGCTGGGAGGTCATATAGGCCCAGTCTTAATCACCACATTCCCATTTTCCCACCAGCCCAGTTTCAGCCAGAGGCCCATGCAGCCAGCCCATGCACTGTGGGGGAGGGGATAGAGACCGGGAAAGAGAAAGAGATGGATTTTTACAAAGAGGTTCTGCGATTATTTAGTGCTACAGTACGATCTACTGTATTTTAATGAACATAGTGCTCTTTATCCATGATGCTTTTTTCTCAAACCAGTCTCTTATTGCATTAATGTCATTTGTGTACAGTGTACGAGCCGCAATGGAGCAAGACATCAACAAAAAGCCATCTGCTTTACTGTAATTTCTCTGAATGCCTTTTCAGGCCCATCTGAGCTTTTCACCCATCAGACAAGTATTCCTGTGACACATGTGCACAAGGGTCATTTTTGCAACTGTTCTTGTGGTTACAAGGACTGACTTTGTATGCTGGGACATGTTTCCACTGCGGTCATTCAAGCCTGAGAGCAAGGACACTAGTTTTCTAACTTTAATTAATGTCTCAGCATTGTGATTAGACCCCAGACTGAAATCAATTACTCATTGCTCCAGCAGCTACCACCAGACAGGCGGTCGACTCATTGTGCTGCTCACACTACTGGATTTAAGTGTGTCACTATCGGTGTGACTGTGAAAAGTCTGCCGGCAGCGTGTTCATTAGCTGTAACGACCTTTTGCAGTATGTAGGAGCAGTGTATATGCTGTTGATCTGAGTCGGTCGATAATCTTATAGTGTAATTAAATGCATTCACTCGTGTCTATAGAGTGGAAAGAGCAATAAAAACATCTCTGTATTATACTGTTATACAACTGAGCGCTGCAACAATGAAGCGACTACACTTTTTAAAATAACTGAAGGGACCTATTTCTATCACTTATTTAAATGCTTGGTTGCAAGATTTAAAAAACATAAATCTATTTCCATGATTTAGATAATCCTTTTAAGTTGCAAACATTGTTTTGATGGCTTTGTTTGACATAATAATGCCGGTTATTGCATCAGCTTAATATTTTGTGTCATTTAAACTGAAATTTCTGTGATAATAGCTTAATTTTCTTTATCTTTAGGATTTCAAGTCCCCTCCTTAATCTTACCGTACCTGAAAAGTTGAGACTGGTAGTTAAAAACATCTTATCTTGAGGAAAAACATACTCTCCTAGCTTAATGTAATATGTTGGTTGAACATGATTTTGTCATAAGTTGCCTCAACTCAAAAAAAAATCTCAAAAAGACTGATAAAAACTGTTGTGTTCATTTTTATTTTATTTATGTTTCAGTCCAAATATTACTTTTTCAAATGGAGGCAATTAATTAGGGACTGATTTGACAATTGGATAATTGATTTAGACAATTTTAAGCAAAAGTACCAAACATTTACTGGTTCCATCTTCTTAAATGTGAAGAGTTAACATTTTTCCCCCTCTTTTTATGACTTCTGCTCAGAAATCCACCAAGTTAATTTTAATTAGGAGGCTGGCAGAAGTGTTTTTCCTAACTCGATTGCTGGTAACTATGATCTAAACAATGGAAAAAATTGCATGGCATAAGTTGGCGGGACCGCTGATTCCTGAACTATTTTTGATAATATGAAGTAGTCATTGCAAATTGCACTCACTACTCATCGTATAATCAACATGTAAGACAGATCAATGTCGTAGTCATAAAAGGACAAGATTTACAGGTCGTAAAGTTGCTCTAAGGTAGCTCGAAGCCTTGGCAAGCAGCCACTTAGGCTTCACCTACTTTGGCTGATTAGATGTCTTTTGTGGGTGTGTACACAATGCATGTGATTGACATCTGTCTGACTCTCCTTGTAGTTTTGTTGCACTTGTTAGGGTGGGACAACGTTCAAGTTAGTTTCTCTCTCTCTTTAGCACATGGAATTTGGTGACCTAATATAACTTCCAGTGAATCTCCACCCAACTAAACTTGATCAGAGGGTTAGCTAAATTTAACTGTACCTGCGTGGGTGTTTCAGTAATGAAGTAGTTGTGTTGTACAAAAAAAAAAAAAAGATTTAATCCTCTGAACTCGCTGCTAGGTTTGAAAGGCATGTTATCTTTTTTTTTTTAAATGCCAAAATTATATCATTTATATGTACCAGAAGCTGTAAACACAGAAAGAATTGTCAGATTTTCAACTTTTCAACAATCTTTAAACTATCCCTGACATGCTATTTGGTTGGGAAAATGATCCAAATGTAAGCTTAAAATCTGGATCGAAATCACTTCAAATGCCTCATTCCAAATTTCAGGCATGAACCAGATTCTGTTGTAGAACAAGAAATCCTGCACTCTTCAGTGCAACAAATGAACAATTAGTGACTCAGCCACGACCAACAGTCATGAAACAAAAATTCAGTCTCTTCAGAGTCTTTTATGCTGAGCTGCCGGCAGTGTTTACACAGAGCCGATAGGAGACAAGTTTGGAAATAAATGAAAAATGTAAGAAGTAAATTATTTGTATTATTAAGAAACACAATTTGTCATTCAGTATTGTAATCAAAAAAAGTAATTCAACGTTTTTTTTTTCTTCTTTCGTCTATAATTTATGGCCATTTGACTTCAATGTGCTACACAAAAGACGTTTTTGAGTTCTCTTTACTTCTACGTCATGGTTGTGCTGTTTGTAAAATGAGCCCAAATTAGGAAAAAAATGCCCAGAAATTGTTCTAAGGAAGTAATATAAGATAGTCATATTTGTAGACCAATATTATAAAACTTAATAAGGGTTTGAAAAAAAAAGGAAACAGGTTTCCAAATTGACGCAGGTGGAGAGTCTAATAGTACTTAAAGGTAGACTATATGACAGTTGGTGTCAGTTGGCCTAGTTTGAAACAATCGTGATGATTACAATGTTTGTGTTTCGAATCATTTTCTTCCTCTTTGTGTTGGATGTTGTTCTCTCTTCTTCTGTTCTCACAAGTCAAACACTTTGCTGCTTTTAACTGCACAAGCGTATGACTTCTATGGCGTCGAAGAGAAGTGAAATTGAAAAAGTAGGACAAGCTGTTAATGCTGACAATTCATGATGGACATGTCTGTCACACAGCTCATCTAATCATCAGCCCCATATCACCATATCTTAGGGCCTCACTGGCCTTACACCATACAGCCTGTCACTTCTCTACGTTACCACTGTTGCAACTGCACAGGATGTTAATATGTGCTTTAGATTATATAGATAGATTATAGCATCAGATCTGTGTGGTTGTGTGCATATAGGGAAATGTTTCCCTTCCCCTCACTAGTCTGTTTCTTCATTTCTGGCTCCTATTTTCACGACTTCCCCCTCTCATGCTTTGTGGGGCAGCCAGCAGTTTTTTATTTGCTGCTCTGAGCTGATCTATGGGCTCTGGGCTGCCAGCCTTTTCCTTTTCACTTTCTTAAACAAATGTCAGTTGTGCGTGTTGCACTTTTCCCTCTTGTATCATAAGAACTAACATTTAAAACCGTGCAGTGTGTTGAACTCAAATCACAGAGCAGAATCCTGATTTTCAGCAGATGTGGCATTAAAATGATGCTTCTCCTCCTGAGCGGCTGATGTTTTGTCCTTGAGGGGAGGGCAAGTGAGAGAGAGAGGGAGAGAGAGCGAGGTGCTGTCTGTAGATGTGCACTCGCTCTATTCTTCGTGCTGTCTAATCCCCATGTCAAATTCTTTCCTGCGCTCCACAGGAAGTTGCCCGCGAAAGGCCCCACCGTCACGGCCTCTGTTGGGGCTTCTGGGAATGTGGGGGCGGTAGCACACGGGGGAAGAGTGGAGGTTGGGCTGGGGTTGTAGGGCTGCTGGACAGCTGTGGAGATCCAACGCTCCCACATCAACAGCACTGAGACATTTGCCCACAAGCTTTACAGAATTTTTCTTTAATTATCAACCATCTTTTATTTTACAAGCTTACAGACTGCTGTAATGAAAATGACCTGTTACCCCAATTTACATATGAAAATGTTTTTAGGTATCTGTACCGACATCATTTTAAAACTGATGTTCTATCAGGCGTATTTGTGCCAGACTTTGGTATGATTCCTGTGTCTATGTGTGTTATATTTCTTTTTCTGTTGATTTTTTTGGCTGTCATTGATTTTTTTTTTTAGGAATTAATGTGCTTTTAGAGTAACTTATCCTTATAATGGATAAATTGTTGATATAAGTTGTCATCTTCCATCAAGAAGTCAATCAAAAAACATTAAAACCACCAACTCAACTCAAAAAGGGAATTAAAACCCTAATTGTTTGTTTCTTTTGACTAAAACCAAAACAAAGAAAATAGATAATGAGCTCAGAGGATCAAATCAGCGGCGGCTGATATGATTTCTTCTTGAACTTCTTGATGAAAGATGATAAATATCTTGCAAGAAACAAAACTGAGCTTGTAATAATAACAATCAAAAAAGAATCTTGTTAACAAGGACAGCTTGTTGTTGTGCTGTAATGAGACACTTAGCTGATTGTCAGTAGTAATAGCATTATACTGCTGTGGTCTGTAGCCAGCTTCAAAAGGAGATTTCAGACATTAGCTCGGCTTTTGGAACACAATAGTCGCAGTGACTCTGCTAAAGCAGCATTTAATTTGAAGGTCAGGCATCTGTGCTTCTAAAGGTCAAAAGTACTGAATTTGACTTGTAAGGTATTTAGGTGGGGACAGTCCTTGGAGGCAGAAAAAGCTGATTTGTTCTTGTGCTAGCTGCATGCACAATGCCCATATTTCTCAAAACTGCAGACATGAGAGCCAAGATTTGTTTGGACACTCTTCCAGCGTAGATAACCATGTGTACCACATAACATGTCCTCAATAAAACTGTAAAAGTAAAAGCCAAGCTTGCTGGCTCAGATCCTGCTGTTGGTTACACCACTCGTTTGGAAGTTCAGACTTGGCCTAGTTATAATATTAGTGTGTAATAAGCTGATATTTAAAAACTGAAACAATAGCACACAGTAATCCAAAGCATTTAACATTAACATGCCCACCGTGTCTGCCAGGCTGTGTACTTGTCTCAGGGAGCAGTTTTTCTATAGATCCAATCCCTGTCCTGTTTGGGCTGCCTGTCTGCATGAATGTCTACGTTATGTAGCAGGGGTTATTAACACCCTCGAATAAGAGATGTCATCACATTTCTATGTTTATTTTAATGCCTTTAAGTGGGGTCTGTGGATGCAGGGACTGACAGAAGTCCCCACAGGCTGCTGCTGTTGCAGGCGAGCAGGCTGAGTTATACAGCATGACTGAGTATAATGTGACAGGCTCCTGAGTGGCTCTCTCTCACTTCTGCTTTCTGATGATGACCTGGACCAATTTATACACACATACAGAAAAATCGGCCCGTCATATAGAGTTTCACTGTGTCTGAACATTAGCTTAAATTAGAGATGCCAGTCAGTTAGAATCAGCAACTGCAAATACACTTCATAAAGAGTTGTATGCATAATAGAACTGAGACGCCGCACCACAGAGGTCAGCTAGACACCCGCGGTATAGACAGGATCAGGCCAGAAAGAAAGGAAATGGCTTCTGCAGTCATGTAAGCCGAGTCAAAGCAGATAAGACTAACTTCAAACTCATTGATTATTGCTGCCTTCCGTGAGGCGGGACCTTTCCGGAATTATCAGATCAATAACTGCATAAATCAGCTGGTGAAGGCGTAGGTAACTGGAGGCCAGTAACCCTGGAGGGAGGGCTCGACTCATTTCCTGAGCAGTGATCCCAGGAGGAGGAGGACAGGAAGGAAGGAGGGGTTTGTCACTTGTACCTCACAGCCTCGTTAGACCCAGGAAACACAGAAAATAAATGAGTAATTAGATAAATAAACGAGGACAGATAAAACCACTGAACAATCTAATAGACTGGAAATGGTCCTTGGCCTGAGATAATGAGTCTGACTTTGTCCACAACATTGTCCGACCAGATGCTGAGCAGTCACTGTCTGTGGAAGTGGCTGCAAACTATCGTGGGACATTAAAGAGAGAAAGAAAGAACAGCAGTTCAGCAGATTTACAGATGTTTTTGATGTTTATGGTTTTAACTATCCAAGGCTGTGACCTCTTGAACCTTCTGCCTTCCTGTGACCGGCGTGAGCCGGCTGGCTGGGAGTCAGCCCGGCGTCGCTCTGTCACGTTTATTTTCAGTCGCCTGCTCAGCTCGCCGGGCCAAAGTGATAAAAGAGAGACGAGCTGTCCACAGTGGCGTGGTATGCATCAGCGTGCGTTTGAGTGCTTGCGTGCTGCTGGGAGGGAAAGTGGGAAAACGCTAGAGGACAGATATTCGTGGCACTTCTTCCAGTCCCCCTTGTGTGACCCCCCACCTAAGAGTATCTGGGAGGATTGTAGTTGGCAAAGAGTCACATGAGGGGCGGGGGTCACAGCCAACTCTGTGTCGGGGAGCCAATTAGCTACCCAATGGGAGGGAGTAGTCAGGGGAAGACTTGAGTTGAGAGTGAAGCACAGTTATGTACAATCTCTTTCTGCTCTTCCATGCAGACACACTGTCTCAGAGGCACCTGACGAGATGAAGAGTCTGATCATTGAGAAGAATAAGATGGGCCTGGAGGAAGAGCCTGAACTGTTGGTGAAAGGTGAGTCTGACTTGCCCGGCAAACACATCACATCACTCCATCTTGTCTCTGATCCACCTTAAATACATGCATCTACCTGCCATAATGTCATTATGCTGATGTGATGACTGATCGATGAGCTGATACACAGATCACTGATGACAAGCAGCAGGCAATTAAATAGGCAGAAATGTTCATCATCCGCTCAATTCAGCTTCTTTGGTTTATATTTATGCTCATTGTATATTTGTGCATTTTTGGTTGGGCAAAATTGGCAGTTTAGAGACGTCAACTTAGGCTCTTGAAAATGGTGATGGGCTCTCCATTTTATAGACTGACCAACATTTAATTAATTATTATTATTATTGATAACAATAATAAGAAGAAACTCTGTTAAAGAATCAATAAAAAAATGGTCTGTAGTTGCAGCCCTACTTTGTGTAGTAAATGAGCTCCTTGCAGGAATATATTGGTGCTGCTCACGTGATTAAGTATAGCTTATATTTCATTAGCCTAATCGTCTCCTGCCACAGCCTCCTGCTTTGTTGTCACCCTGTAGCCAACCCCCGTCTGATCATACGCGGCACCCAGCTGCCCTCCCATCACTCGGCATGTATTCATGTGAGGATAGCTACTGGCATCAGGCGCCACATCTTGCATGTCTGATGCTTTTGAGGAATGATCTCACAGGATATTTCTGTGCATTTTTTCCCCCTCCTTGGCCTGCTGCTGACAGGGAGCAGTAAAATGCCAGCGCTTGGATATGTTACGTCCTGTTTGGAATGGCGACAGTCAGATTGCCTAATTCTGACAGCAGTTACCATGCACCCTCGGCTAGTGCCCCTCCCTCACTGTTGTCCCTCCATTTCTCTCCCCCCCGTCTCACAGTTTCCCTCCAAAACTGAACTGAGGACAGCCACTTTTCCTTGAGCCACTGTCACTGTAGATTGCAGCTTTTGCACAACATCCCTGTCGTTCACTAGACTGCACTATTACAGCCCCCACAGCACCTCGGGGTGTTAGATAATCCCTCTCAGTTCTCTGTGTATGCTGCTCAAGACTATGTTGTGAAGAATGCCTCCATTAGGTCCTTTCACCCAGTTAGTTTTTTTTTTTTTTTTCTCAGCGGGACATCCTGAGGCTACATGGGGTGAATATTGCCCCAGTATCTAAAATAGGCCACCAACATTGCAGATATAGACTGATGATGTGAGGTTGAATTGTAAAACCCATGTAGTGGTGACAGACAGAGATGTTGACATTGGTTTATTGACATACCTTTGTTGATTTACAGTTAATATCACTCCTCACATGATGCACTGCCTCTCATGCTCCAGTAAACTGCAGCTGAGTCTGTCTGAATCTGTCTGTTCCAAAAGGTCACAAGGTTTAGTCCTGAGTTCCTTGCACATAAATGTACACTTTAGATTCAGTTCCTAATTTCAGTTATTGAAATTAGAATCTATTACAGTGCTATTTCAATATGACCATTTGCACTGTTTAATACAAGCAAACAACAAAGAAATGAAGGCAGGCAGTAGACAACATTAACAGATATTATATTATTTTGTCATTTTCTGTGATTTTTACACTGTTTATAAAACTTGCAAGCTGGGTTTATGGGCGAACCAGAAAATGTGGTGTTCAGTGGAGGAAATTGGGACCTAACTTTGTTTTAATTTTTGTGATGTTCCTGAGAGGGTGTTTATGTAATGCCAGGTGATCTTTGAAATGAAGTGTGCTTTAATATGTATTGTTCATGTTTTATTGTAATGTTATTTATTTACTGAACAAGCATACAGTACCCCAAGAGTAATCGAAGGCTCGTAGCAAAAAGATGGAAATGCACAGAGCGAGATTGTTTTCTCAATCTGTGTTTGAGGGGGCAGGGCACTGAGGGGTCAGAGGTCACAAATGAAACAAATTAAGGGCGAGCCGTGGCCCCCAGGGGAGACATTAGCAGGCTACAGAGATGGGATCCAGATGGAAGACCATGGGAGGGGTATACAGGGGGTCTAGGGACTCTGCTGCTCTTTCTCTCTCATTCTGTCTCTCTCCCCCTTTTTTTGCCTCTTCTCATTGCACTGCTTAAATTTCCCCAAAAAGAGCAGCATCTGTGGGACATCCCACTGTCTGTGACAGAGGCGTCAGGGCAGCAGGCCTGCCCTTCTCGCTATGTTTCTCACCCAGTCAGCTTGTCTGCAAACAGCATCCCACATCCAGTCTGTCAGCAGGCTCAGCCCAGCTTACCTCATGATTTTTATTTATCCTTTTCACATTGGGTTTTGATGCTGACCCCTCTGATGTGGTGTTAAGTACCTCCAGGGTTTTTACTTTGGGCTATATTGGGTGGGTTTATGGTGGGTTCAAACCTGCCACTTATATCATATAGAGGCATTCTCAAACAGGAAACATAGCCTGAGAGGCTGAGCCTTCGCCCCCTCCTCTCCTTCTTATTTTTATTTCGGAGCAGCAGCTAGGCAGTGGGATCTTTGCACTGCCTGGGAAAACCACTCTGAGGCAAGGTTAAAAACAGGGAGAGAGGAGAAAAGTGGCAGATGAAAGCAAATAGGAAGAGAGTGAGAGGACGGGAGAAGAAAGATGCAGTCGAAATGAGCGCTGGCTGACAGGTGGCACACAGCTTGCTAACCACAGAGGAAGTTGTGATGCTGGCGTGGCGTCATTACTGCTTTCACAGGGTTGGAGGCTGAAGGTACATTGCCTAATTGTTCCTTTAAAACCACTCTCAAGTATGCACAAGCCATGTGCAGTCACACGCACAGCCACCCAACATATGTCACCCTGGCAGTGTACAACAGGGTGTACGCCCTGCCCCCCAGCCCAGCATCAGCCCAGGTGGTTTGCAACAACCCTTTGCCGTCTCTCCATCAGCCCTCTGGATGAACTCTGACCCCTCCTCTACCAGGACTCTTCAGTCCGCCTCTGTGTGTTTCTCTCCAGGCAGCATCTGGACAGCGCTCTGCCAAACTAGTTTATTTGTCCAGTCTGAGTTGAAATACTTTTTAGGAACAATTTGCACACATAGTTGAAGGAGGAGAAGAGGTTCACTGTTTGGCAACAGGGGATCTGTGCTATTGCAGTCTTTCCAAACGCTTAGAACTTTGGGAACACAACGGCCTTGCATTGTAGAGTCAGGCCTGGCAACATCAGCAGGCATGCCAATAAGCATGTCTTTGTCTCTCTCTGTCACACTGGTCCAGTATCTCTCTCTCGCTCTCCGCGGCTCCTTTTCTCACTCTGTCAACCTCAAAAGTGGTAATTATGTTGGCTGCATGCAGCCTTTAATGCCTATGCTATTAGCTGGCTGTATTTTTATCCCCTAGTATTTACCCCAACAAGGCAGTCACATACAGACTGCAGCAAACTTTATAGACAATTACATGCCTCAGGGATTATTCTTAGTGAGGACATGGTGTGGCAGCACTGGTTTAGTAGGTCCTTGACTAGCCCACCTACCTCTAACGTTTTTCAAGTGAACTGCCTGCCTTGGTGTGTAGGTGTTGTACTAATAAAGGAGTGCCACTGAGTATTAGTACATTTCTGTGATTTACAAGTTACTTGGTGCATTTGCTTCAAGGTGACGTTTATGTCAGACATGCAATACATTGCTATGACTCTGTGATACAAGGTGTATGTCCTACAGTAAGGTACTGGGCCAACTTTGTTTTGCTGTCAAAACTGGGTTGTTGCTGCAAGAGCTGCAAGCATTTATCTGCCAATTATTTTTTAAATGAATCATTTGGTCTATGAAAGTTCAGGAACCTGTGAAAAATCTGTGTCTTCTGCCTGGAGAAGAAGACAACCGTCCAAAACACAAATATATTCAATTTACTATAAAGCAGCACACAAAAAGCAGGAGGATCTTACTCATAAGATATTGGAGACATCAAATAAAAAATACAGTATTAAACTATTAGAATTTAACAGTTTCCGAGCTGATTAACTGTCTGTCGATTAACTGAGTAATCGCTGCAGCCCTACTGGCATGTGTTATTTCATTTTGAGGTTGAGTTGTCATTTGATGCGTGTGTGTGTCCTATTTAAAGGTTGGCTGTTACGGGAGGTGCGAGGGAACTGGATCAAGCAGCGTCGGTACTGGTTTGTGCTGAGCCAGGACTCCCTCGACTACTACAGCGGACCGGAGAAAGGCGCCCGCAGACTGGGCACGCTGGTCCTCACCAACCTCTGCTCTGTCATCTGGCCAGACAAGCAGACTTACAAGGAGACAGGTGAGCGAGACTCACATATGTGCATAAGCAAACGCAGACGGGCTGAGGCATAGCTGACTCACAGTTATATACTTGCCCGTAATCTTTGTAGATTGCAGTCAGATCTGTGTTAATTCCCTGTGCGGTGTAGTGTGCATACATTTTTTTAGAAATTCCCTGGAAGCTGTTCTGGGTTTTTTGGTGTGTGAAGTGGTGTCTTGTGGCCCTCTTTCCCTTCCCATGAGTGCCGTAATTCTGAGTAAGTTTGGGAAGCCCCAACCGTGTTTGGTCCAAAACGTGGCTCAAAGTTGGTCAAGAAACCTCTCATTTGAGTAATCAGCGGGAACATCTCCCTTCCCTTTCTTAGAAGAGGGAAACAAAGGACATAAAGAATTAAGAGGAAAGTCTTTGCTTTACAGGAAAAGACACAAGGATGACTTGTCCTTTTTGACTGTGTTTATTTCTCAAACATGTTGCCGTCTGTCTAAGTCTGTTTGCTTGTCCATCAATGGAGAGGATTATGTCCTACTGACTTCACCAAACCACTTAAAATGCCCAAACTGTCGTATAAACCCAAACCCAAACATAGTTCCTACTAACTCAATATGCCAGGGGACTTTTCTGGACAGAAGTGTGCTTTCAAAAGTGGCTTTGTCACAAGCTCCGCTGGCTGTTTCACTACTGAATAGCTTTGTGTTCCTCCTAAGCCACACAGAAATTTGTCACGAAAGACTTGCGTGAAATTCTTTACTTCCTCTGTATATTTTCTGGTTGTTACCATGAAATATTGGTTCCATTTAGATGCTTCATATTTAGCAACACTGACCTGCTCCAGCTGGTTAACTTAAGGGTACAAACAGGTACAACCACCATGCCACCATATCATAATCTCAGTTGTAAAACCTCTTCATTTTGAGTATGTATCTCACCAAGAACTTAAACAAAGAAGGATGTTGTGCCAAGTCACGTAGCAGGAAAGCCTGATAACAGCCGTGGGGCTGCAGATCAAGCTGGGCTGCCTGGGGTATGTCTAATACTTCCTCTGCACAAGGAGGAAGCATGCCTTTTTTCACTTTTATTGCATGTTGTCCAAGTGGAGACTCACTGAAGGGTTTACCGCTCGTGTCCTAACACATCTGCAGAATAACTGTTCTTGTTTGGTTTTGGTGTGGTCTGAGGTTCCTCTACAGCTGACCTTTGATCCTCAGTAAACCGAGAGAGGAGGTCAGGGAGAGGGAGTCACGGCCGATATGCGAGGCGTCCCCTGCAAAGAACTTTTTGCTGTTCCCTTTTGTGTTGACCTAAACTGCACTGTGGTGCATTTTGAATGACTAGTGCCAGTAATTAAAACTGGCAGTGATTTTTTAGTATGTGTATGTGCTTTTTTTCCCCCAGGTTACTGGAGCATTACAGTTTATGGGCGGAAACACTGCTACAGGCTGTACACCAAGCACTTCAATGAGGCTGTACACTGGGCTTGTGCCATCCAGAAAATAATTGATACCAAATCACCCGTGGAAACGCCAACACAGCTCCTGATCCGAGACATCGAGGTGGGCCACGCAACACAGACCAACATATGCACATATCTACCAAACTACCTGTGATAAGAGCCACTAAACAGCCAACAGGCTGCATAATATACCCCGGACTCTGTTACCGTGGAAACCACACGACCACACTGGGCCGGGAGTCCAAAGTTTATTCTGCTTGCCTTTCTCTTTTGAATGACCTCATCTTATTCCATCATACCGGGACAGGCCATAATAACAGAGCGCAAGTAGAAAGGTCATTGCAAGATAAAGGTATTTCCAGTTATTGAATGCTGAGAAAAAATGGATTTTGTGGGATTTGAAAGGATGGTGTTTCCTTTACCTTCTCACGTGCAGGGAGTGTGTTTGTAAGGGTCAGCTATATTTTTAGACCAGGGGTTGCTAGAGAACACGGCGTGCTGGAATCTCATTGAGCAGACAGATGACTCGTCTTGCATTAGTCTGCCCAAGGGGTGAAGAGAGAGGGGGGGAGTTTTGGCAGGGGAGGTGGAGGAGGGCTTGGCGTGAAGCAGCAGGAACAGATAAGCAGTCCTTCGCCTGGCCTCCTGTCTGAGTAATCTCCCAACGAGAGTCTCTAATCTTAAAGAAAGTGGTTAATCTGCTCGCCTCTGTCTAGCCCTGTCTGCTTTGCCAGGAGGGGCCGAGCTCATATTATGGAGGAACAGCCTGCTTTTTAATGTGGCCCTCGCTCATTGTCTTGAATTTTCTCTCTGAAAACTCTTCCTCAGTCTTTTAGAATGTTCTCTCAGTCTATTCCTTTTTGTCTCTCTTTACACACAGGCACACTTTCTCAAATAAATGAGGTATTTTCCCTCTCAAGTGTGAGATTAGGGACTGCTGCTGTAAAAAAAAAAAAAAATCAAAGGGAGAATGAACAGAAGCAGCTTTGTGTGAATAGGACCGCTTGCTTATCTTTAAAGCATAGATTCGTGTTGAAGCCGCAGACACAGAGGAGAGCAGGGATGGCAGCTTCAGCCGCGGACCTACAGCCAGAGGCCGTGTGTGAAAGAGAGAAACATGAAAAGGATCTGAAGAGCAGATTGATTGTGTGGAATGCTCTATTTAAAATTATGCATTTAATGAAAAATTGGGGCAAGCCAAGCAGCATAGCCAAAAAGAAATGTTTTGTAGCACGAAACACAAGCAGACAGATGATCTGTCAGGGTAGGCAAACTTATTTAGAGGAAAAAACAGCCAGATGCAAAATTATTTCTGCCCTTGTTTACTGCAGTAAACAGCTACTGCCTCTAAAACTCACTAAATAACATTTAATTTGTTTAATCTAGCTACCAGCATGTTAATTAGGGTCCGAGCACCCAAAAGGGTGCGAAGACCCTATTGGAACTGCTCGGATTATTATTATTATTATTAGGGTCCGAGCACCCAAAAGGGTGCGAAGACCCTATTGGAACTGCTCGGATTATTATTATTATTCGTGCCAAAGAAACACGGTTTTGAGGCCCTAAACATACTCGAAAACTCACCAAAATTGCCATGTACATCAGACCCGGTGAAAAATTTTACAATTTGGAAGGACAATACACACCTCAATAGAAAAATTGCTCCACAGCGCCACCTTCTAAATTGTCAAAAGCACATTTGGCCTAGAGCTACGCAATTTTGTAGGCATATGGAGCAGGTCAGGATGAATAAAAAAGTCAGGCTGGGCCAAGTTGTAAAATGCAACACCGCTCAACGGCGCCCCCTACAATATTTCATAGATTCCCATTGGGGCTATGTTTGATTTACAACTACTACATTTGCTACACATATGTAACAACTACTACATTTGCTACACATATGTAACAACTTGTGACGCACAAAAAAGTCCATTAGCATGTTTCTGTAAACTCGACAGGAAATCCGCCATGTTGGAAAAACGGCGAGCATGGCGGGCCATTTTTGCTGAAAAATGGCCATTTTTGGCCATTTTCTAAATCGAAGTCCTCCTAGGGGGTTCGTCATACACACCTGACATTTGGCAGGCACAAACTACAGGACGTGGTGACTAAAAGTGCTTCAAACGCTCCGAAGATGAGGCCCGGTTTGGAAATGGTGGTCCGTCCAATTTCGATCAATGGCCATTTTGTCCATTTTCACAGTGTTTTTTGCATTCAACTGACTCTTGTCGGATGGTTGTTTCACCTACACTGACAAGATTCGCTGGGCATGTGTAGCAGGTCAGGACGCACAAAAAAGTCAATCAGTATGAAGCCCTAACCCCAACAGGAAGTCTGTTATGTTGAAAAACCCTGGTGACAATTTTGGTAATGTTGCCTGACTTTTGGCCATTTTTGACCATTTT
>NW_007578829.1:223087-244094 GCF_000690725.1 Stegastes partitus | reverse complement strand
ACAGGGATACCCTTAGTCCTCACTTTGTTTCAACAACTCTATCTGCTATATTACCTTGCCTTTATGTTTGAGGTTAAAAAAGTTCCACTCAAATGGGACGGGTTGGTAACACTTGGATAAACTTTACAATCATTGCTGAGTGCATAGTAACCAGCCAGCTCCAAGCTGATATCTTTATCACATCCTCACTCAGCAGCAGATGCAGAGGAGGAAAATACAAGATGCTTCCAGATTCTTAGCAAAAAGCCTGAATAATGTTCTGACCATCCAGGAGATAATAAAAACATGTGACATTTGATCAGAATTTCATGAAAGGAATGATTATATGACATAATATTGCTAAACATCTGCAGTCAATACATAACAAAATGACATCCCTGCTATACATCGTCCACTTAGATCACAGAGCAGCCTTAATTTATTTTTTTTAACCCTTGGCTCAGGTCCTGCGGAAGCACAAAGAAAGACGTAATAATTACCCAACACTTCCTCTGAGACACTGAGCTGTGGCTGCCTCAGTCCTCTCCTCTCTGCCAGTCCACGTATCAGGTTGCTAATGGCTTTTACGCACTGATGTATGAGACGGCAGGAACAACCATCGACAGGTCAAGACATTAATATTTACCAGTCTGGAGGGGGTCAAGGCAGAATGGATCAGGCCATCTTCAATAAAACATGTCACCATCAAAGCAACCACTCCTTCGTGCTCTCCCTTTAGCTCTGTCATCGCTACAACTGGATTTACAGCGTGAGTGCTTTTTGCTCATCTTTGTGCTGGTTTTGTGTGTGTTGTCTGTGTAAAATGAATCCAGTGGTCATGGCAGTTTAATGGGAATGGTGTAATCCATTTCATCCCAAGGTACATGGGATTAATCAATAGACTATAAAGTTTTGGTCTGGCTATATTGCCTAATAAAACCACAACAAAAAAAATTGTCAGTGTGACATTTGGGGATGTAGCAGCTTTTAAGTGGAATGTGTAAGAAATCATAGTTAAACAATAGCAGTAGACAGATGAAAGTGGTGCTTACTATTAATTAAATGTGCACTGGGACTACTGCTAAAACAGGCTATAGATGTACTGTCACTGATTTTTGCTGGAGAAGGCAGGTAGACCATGTATAATGTAACAGTAGAATATTGGTGCTCGAAAAATGTTGACCCACACAGTAGATAAACATAGGTGTATTATCTGTCAGGTCATCTGTAGCTTTTCGAGAATTTATTTTAGTTTTTTTTAATGACAGTCAGAGTTCACCATCCTTCTCTTTAATAGAAGCCATAAATCCTGAATAGACAATAAACGACTAAGTCTGCTTGAAACTAAGGTGTGCGATAACATCTGAATAGTAAAGGTGATCCAGTCTGGACAAGAAAAGAAAATGCTGCATGTACAACAACACAGGAAAACAGAGAAACTGGTTAAAAAAAAAAACAAAAAAAAACAATGGATCACTCAACTGAATCTAGATGAAATGTGATCATGACACCTGCATGCTGTCTGAAGATGGAGCTAAAGTAACTGCTTGTTGCATATGAGGTAGGCCGATTCATGTGGTGAATCAGGTGTACAGTGAGAGAAATAAGTATTTGATCCCACATCTATTTCATGATTTTGGCCACATACAAAAAAATAAAATAAAATAAGCGAGCGCTCTATAATTTTAATCGTAGGTTTATTTTAACTGTAAGAGACAGAATATCAACAAGCAAAGCTGAGACAAACACATTATCCAACAGTTCTAAATTAATTTCCAGTCGACCAAGGGAGATAAGTATTTGATTCCATTCCTTCCAGCAAGAATTCCTGCTCCCACTGATTGGCTATGTGGCCAAGAGGCACATATATGAGCCCATTCTGCTTTAGAAACTAATAATCTGAACTAGTTACATGTACGTGTGTGAAAGAAACCTGTCCAAAAATCACACTTCAGCTTCACCACCATGGGCAAGACCAAAGAGCTATCTAAGGACGTCAGAGACGAGACTGTAGAGCTTCACAAGGCTGGAGAGGGCTACAAGACCATCGGCGAGCAACTTGGTGAGAAGGTGACAACTGTCGGTGCAATCATATGCAAATGGAAAAAAGAAAAAGCAACAATCAGTCGCCCTTGGTCTGGAGATTTACACGAGATCTCACCTTGTGCAGCATCTCTGATCATCAGAAAGATCAAGGATAATCCCAGACCTACATGGTAGGAACTTCATAATGACCTCAAGGCCGCTGGACTTCAGTCGTCAAGAAAACCATCAGTAACTCACTGCGCCGTAATGGTTTGAAATCCTCCAGCACCTTCAAGGTCCCCCTGCTCAAGAAGGCACATGCACAGGCCCATCTGAAGTTTGCCAGTGAGCATTTGAATGACACTCAGGAGACGTGGAGAGAGAAGAATGCTGACTATTACCTCCATCAACACCATCCCTACAGTCAAGCATGGAGGTGGAAACATTATGCTTTGGGGCTGTTTCTCTGCCAAGGGTACAGGACGACTGCACCGCATCAAGGGAGCAAAGAATGGGGCCATGGACCAAGAAATCTTGAGCAAGAACCTCCTTCTCTCAGTCAGGACACTTGAAATGGGTCATTGATGGCTGGGAGAGCAAATACTTATTTCTCAACTGGAAATTAACTGTTCGATACTGTGTTTTTCTGGGTTTTTTGTTGTTATTCTGTCTCTTACAGTTAAGATAATTTTGTATGTGGCCAAAATCATGAAATATGCAGGGGATCAAATACTTATGTCCGTCACTGTAAGAGAGTCATTGTATCAGAAGGCTGTTACTGACTGTTCCAAAGAGCTTAATTCAGCTGGAGTTACTTTTGAAGCAGTAAGGCAAAAGCCATCAAATTGAGAGCAACATCCACATTATACCTTATAATGTTATGTTCGCTTATATTTTCACAAATGTTGGCTGCCTCCTGCAATTTAAAGTTTGCCTCAGCTGCTTTGTCGCTGCTTCTTGTCATCAACCTGTTTCTTCCAACCAGGAACTTCACATAACATTACTGACAAACACATAATGTTACTGAGTAGAAGAGGATCCTTGTTAGTGGTACAGCAAGATGGAATGAAGCTCAGTCAGATTCTATAATCTTCATATTATTATTAGCAGTTACAGTGTGCAATTCTACAGATGTGTGTACTGAATAAGACTTGACATGACGACAGCTCACTAGCTCCATTTAAATGAGTTAATTTGTTTATGCATCCATCTGTCATGTGACTGTTCAGTTACTATTCAGCGACGAGAAGTGCTTCATCATAGGCCGTCTTTTCAAGCGTTAGTTGGCTATTTAGTTTTAGTTGCACTTTTGTCATTTAAGAAGGTCTTCAATGAATCATGAATCTCCAGTGGCAAATCCCTTGAAGGTGTGTCAGATGAATGAGAGCTACTGAACTGGAAAGAGAGGCGTGCAGTGGAAAGATGGAGGTGACTGAAACTGTGAAAGGAACGACTATAGCAGATTGAAGTTGCACTTCATTTGGGGGGTACTAAGTGAAGTGTGATTGAGGTAATGGCAATTTAACCCATTACAAATAAAATCCACAACCCAGTAAAGCATGTGAAGCATGAAGGGGTCTTCTTCTGCTCCACCTTTGTTGGCGCATTGCTCCAGATGTTGGTATGTTATCACCACCTGTAGATCAGTGGATTGTGTGAACATGTGCAGGTGTGTACTCCCCAACTCCAGGTCAATACCTTGGCAGAAAACCTTCAACCTTAAGACAGTGACGGTTGGCTGATGTGTCTGTGGTGGAACTGTCAGTCCTCAACCAAAACAGCATGAACTACATATCGAATAAATCTTCTGAGATGGAATCATAGTCAGTTGTTCACAGATGTTGTTACAGATCTACACCCAGTTACTACCCACTGGGTCAGAAAAGACAAAATGAAGCTTAGAGATGAACTGAGAGACGAGCAGTCAGGAGGTAGAGAAAAGGAGATAGCTTTACTATAAAGAAGGCGTCACTAGCAGAAGTTGCAACATCTCATCATACACGCATACATGGTGAATATATTTATGCCATTTTCTGTTGAATAGATGTACCTTACAAAAGCTGTTATTTTGCGTGTTGAAGCAAGACTTTGACAAGCTGCTCTGATGCACACAGTAAAAACAAGATGATGCTAATATGACAGTTCACAAAAAAAACAAAAAACAAACGTGATCAGTCATTAAAAAAATGTAGTTGCAAATGTGCACCAGTAAAACTGTTGACTCTGCAGCATTTTGAAATGACGGAAAAATGCAAAACTGTCAAACTGCATGTTTATATTCACTTTTCTTCCCCATGACAGGTGAGCTGAGATGACGTGGACAGTAAAAAGAGACAATCAGCTCCGTGCGCACCCCAAATCAATGTGCACAAACAGAAGGGCAAAATACAAAAAGCATTGTGTACCAGCAAATATGCATATTTCTTTGTAATGTAGCTGGGGGCAAAGTGAAAGGCCATGTGAGTAGAGGGGGTGCACATTTTAAGATCAAATGTTGAAGAAAAAACTTCCAACAAGTCCTGTAAGAAATTTCAGACTTACATTCCAACCTAATGTTTGATCTCTCAGTGTTGTTCCTTATGGTTTTATTCTGTTTCAACACCAGTCTCCTGCTTGTCAACTTGTTTGTCTCCAACAACTTGCTGCGGTCACACCAAGGTTAGATTGAATGCACTGCACAACAATGGCATCAGAGAAATCACCCAGCTGAACAAAATTCAGAGGATATTGCTTTGAGGTTCTGCAGAAAGACAAGCAAAATAAGTTTTCAGGCAGATATAAGTTTCTGAGAGGTGTTTTTAGAGAATCAGACACCTGTTTGTGTTGGAAGGAGGGAAAAATACCAGGCTGCCAGTGGTGGCACCGCTGTGATATACACTGTGTTTCATTTTAGAGATCACCCCCTTTCAGGTCCACACAATGACATTTTCATACTAGATCCACAAGGTTTGTCCATATTCAAAGTCTCCTCAGGGTGAGCAAAGAAAGAGAAGCCTTTCTTTGCACATATTTCTGCAATTGATTGCGCACCAGATGTGCAATTGTGCGTGAAGGTGATCCTTGTCAACTTGTAATTGTATGAGATAGAGCAGACCAACGCAAAGCGGCTGACGTATGTAAATAATCATTTCTGAAAATGTCACAGGAGCATCACAGATAAGATATTGTCTGAATATATTTGTCTGTATAAGTCAACCTGATACACTGTCAGTTGTTGAGCAGGTATTAAAATAATCTAATCCAAGTTAGCCACTGATATTAACCACTTCTAACCTTCTGACATTGATGCGATGTGACATGTAGTCATTGCCAAGCATTAGGTTCTGCATTTGTTTACCTTGCTGTCTGACTGGTTTGGTACGAGCTTCTGGAAGTAAATATGGGTGCTGTTCAGGAGATGACACTGCAAGTTTCAGGTACAGTATGTATCCATGTAGCACAGTCTGAGATACACACAGTACAGAGAAAATGAATCATTAAAATCCCTCACAAGGTAGACACTGAGCAGACTTACTGTCATCAACTGGGATCAATCTGATTGGTCCCTTCAAATGACAATGACATTGTTGGTGTGTGAAGACACAGAGTAGAACCCTGTGCCAGGGCCCTAAAGCCCCAGGTCATCGACTACTCAGGTCTGCAGTGATATGGAACTACAATATTGCATCTAACAATAATGTTCCGGGAGTAATTTCTGAAATGTGCATTTTACAAGTTGCCAAAGAGCACTTGAAAGTAACATTAAGGGTCATAATAGCACAAAGAAAGGGCAGCAGGATGTGGAGGAGGAAGAGGAGGAGGAGGTTCAACTTTCACTAAGTGACCCCTGAAGTGGGACACAGCAGTGTAACGATAGCCATGTTAGGAACTGGCATGAAAGGCATTATGGGAGAGAATGTATGCAGTCTCAGAAAGAAGACAAATGTGTAACAGCGTAAAGGAGGGGACTTTGTTCCAATGCATGTTTCTAGGCCTATTAGCAGTTTGTGTGTGACAAATGCTACAGACAGTATACTGCAGGAGCACTTCTTATTTACATCATAGAGAATCTAACGTATTCCTCTTTCACAATATAGAATCCAAACCATCATCAAACGATTGACTGAGACTTGCCACAGCCAGTACCATATATTACAATGCAAAAGCAAAGGGTAACATAGAGAAGAATGATTCTTGTTATTATTTCAGAGTGCAAATGTTAGTCAAAGCTACATTACAAAGGTGCATGACAGAGTAAAGATGCACCGTCGCATTTGCTTGGTGGATACAGATTTGTGACTCTTTGTTTTGTCTTTTCAGATAAAGCATTTTTTTTGGGGGGGTGGGCGGGAACATGTTTTAAATATTTACAAAGATGAGAAATATTCTTTCAGGACCAACATATACAGAATATATGCCAAATAAGTAATAAGCAATAATATTAATTTTCTGTGCGGTGGAAAGATTATGTTACATAAATCTGAATAACAACACAGTAACAGTAATACCACATGAGTACGAGAAGAGCAGCACAATGGACAGAGAAACATGATCCTTTTCATGGACGATGACATGTATATGGTTTGTGTAGTTTTGTTCACAGCAGAAAAGCCAGCTGCTACAAAAATATCTTTAACATACTGTCGTGTTTGATGCCTCCAATGATGAGCAATAACAGATTCTGGAGATATCTTAAGTTTGGCTATTTCTGGTACATAACAACAAAATAAGGTGGTCAAAATGTTTATATAACAATTATCAAATTAAGCACTAATATATTAATACTATCCCACATCATGTAATAAATAGAAATATAAATTAAATATTTGAAATACAATGTGAACCTAACCGTAGTTAAGATCTATTTGATTTAGCATTGGAGGGTTAATAGTGCTGTTGAGCAGCAGGTACTTGAACTGACGAGTGCTAAAATGAAGTGATGAATCCAATAAGCACTCAGTGACATTTAGTGGAAAATAAAGAAACAAAAACAAATCACTGACTGTCAGTCTGCAACTAGAATGACAACATGATGAATCAGCTTGTAGGACAAGTGAAATACTGAGTGCACATCCTTCTTAAAGGTGTTCTTTTTTTCTCTCTTCCTCTGCAAAAAACTAAAAATGAAGCTGATACATTTCATTTCAAAGGTGGCTGTGAATTTAGTGTATATACTTTCATGCTGTAAATCTTGTCATTTAATGTAAGTAGTTCACCAACATCTTTTTTCATGTGTAATGATCAACAAATTGAGTTTATAAAAATTAGAAGGAAGGGAAGTGGTAGAGATCCCTCTGTGAAGGTGGGTTCAGACTAAACACAGAGACAGTTTTAGAGGCAGTGTGCTTGCCTGTAAAGTCGATGCAAAGAGATGAGATGACACAAAATAACTGACTTCATGTTTCCAAGGTGTGGAGGTAAATATCTGTAAGAACTGGAACTTGGGGAATATGATAGTAGTTAACATCCGTACATTGGCTGTTTAGGGACTGTAATAACAATTCAATGATCAAATCAATGTGAATTACTTGAGGCAAAGTTTAGTCCGAACACACCTGAAGGATCAGAACCTCTTCTGCTGCATTCATGTCCCACGGGAGTGAACATACGTATAAGCTTCCGACCTGACAACATTATACATCTCAGATAACAGGAGCTAAAAACTAAATGTGACCCCAAATTTACAGAATTGTGGTGTCGCCATCAAGAAAATACAGGTAGCTAAGTTGTACAAGAATATTTTCTTTCAGTCATAATAAGCCACGATGTGATCACGGTGTTAGATTGACGTTGCAACTTTGGGTTTGCCGTAAAACAGACTTTCAAAAGTAATAGTTTACGCATTCACATGTAACAAACGAGAAACCAAAGTCTAACAGAATCATGAAAGCCTCGCAGCTGCAAAGAAGCGCAGCTGTCAGAATTTTTAGTGTCAACCAACAGCTGTTCCCATTTGACATGAATGCAGCATTAGCCTGCATGCTAACTAGGGAATTCACTGGGTTGTGGTCTACTGGTGTTTCTCAAGCAAAACTAACTTTCCTTTCTGTTGCCTTCCTATTCATCTTGCACTAAGTTTACTACCATGCTCCAAAATAATGTTTTTGTTGAATCTTTTTTTAAAACAATGGGACTCATTAACAGTATAACGTAACAGAGCTCGCTGCTTGTGCAGGAAATTACTTTTTTCATGGAGCCCATTTTTAACATCTGCACAATGACGTTGGATTAGAGGTAAGAAATACATGTCTACCACATAGTTCAAGGCAAAGTGAATAAAAGCATGTGATTTAGGCGGCGAGTGCTAAAAAGAAACCCAAAATGTGTACTTTTACTAACCACATTAAACCCAAGATGGTATGGAGGAGGTGATAGTGCATAGTTTTGCAGGGCACTAAAATGTGTGCCAGGACTGTATACAGCATTCATTAAGATTAAATGACTAATCTACCAGCAGTGGAAAAACTAAAATCTTTCATTGTGTAAATATCAATATGATAAACATATCTGCCAGCATCCTGTTGACATTGATGGTAAGAAGCTGATATGTTACAGGATGGGGCCAGTGAGCGTGTGTGTGTGTCTGTGTGTGTGTAATAATTCTGCGTTTATTCTACTGGGATGCCACACAGAAGTATGAGGGACATGTCAAGAAGGACAACAGGGGCACAGAAAATGTTTGGGGCAGAAATTAACAAACAAACAAAAAAAAAAATCTCTAAACGCTTGTTGATGCCTCCAAATGCTGAAAGCTGCCCTGAAGGCACACTTCAAGTCTGTGTGGGTAAAGGGCAGGCAGAGCACAGAAGAAAATGAGCACTGTCCACTTTGTCCAAACATCACCTTCAATGGGCCATATTCTTAGAGCTGGAAACATAAATTAAAGGCTTGTGGTCTAATTCCACTCCTGTGTTCCTCCACTTCATCTGCAGAGGTGAGCCTATACAGTCCCCAGAGAGGCCCTGCCAGGTTTTTTCCGTTGTATATTGTGTTTCATATATTCATATAATCGTGTGTGTGTGTGTGTGTGTGTGTGTTTGTCTGGTGTATGGTGCTGTTGTTGGTTGTAACGCCCTTAAACCAGAGGGTACTGCTGAGTTCCTCTGTGCACTTCTGTGCCGCTATGCCAGTGAGTAGATGGCATTGACGGGCGAGGTGGCCTCGGAGCTCTCGTTGCCCTCTGTCTCATCCTTGTCCTTCTTCACTGTGTACTGGCCAATAAACGAGCCATCCTCGTTAAACTGGCCATCGCCGCCTTCGCCATAGTCTACCAAGCTGTCATCACTTTCCTTTACGTTGCCGTCCAGTGAAGTCTGGCTGCCCTGCAGAGGCTTGTTGTCCTCATCGCTGCTGCAAAGGTAGATAAAGACAAAGGTTAGAGGGTAAAATGGCAGCAGGGCCTTGTTACAGATCGGGACCCTGTCATCGGCACAGGTTAAAGGGGGGAAATTAAATCAAGCTGGTTCCCCTGTTGCCTTGAAAAGTGAACTTGGGTTCAAAAATTATTTCAGAGTCACTTTATGAGGTTTGAAAATTGAGTTAACTGAACTGGAGAAAATGAGTTGTGAAAACTTAAAACGTACAGTTTACTTAAGAACTCTTTACTCAAGCTTTGTTTTCCATTTGAATTTTCCCAATTTGCAGCTACTGGGGCCACTTTGTACCAGAGTAAGTACAGAGACCAAAATCTAAGACCAGTCCCAGGTAAACCTTTAAGTGTAAGGGGGTGTGATCTTAATTCAGTACTAACCTTCACTGTTAGCAGTGCCCATTATTAGGAAAAGAAACAACCATGACCTAATCTGTCTGAACTGAAGACAAAGAGCATGTTTCCATCATTAATCTGTTCATAGATAATCTATGTTATTCAGTCTGCCAATTTGATGAAAATGTATTTTTTGTTTGTTTTATTTTAGAAACATAATGTATTGATTTGAGTGGACTCTCAGCAGTACATTCATTCAACTTATCGCTTCAATTTAAAAGACCTGGCAGAAATTCTGAAGTAACCTGAAAATACTAATTGGATTTTTGAAGTTAGCATTAGCTTGACAGCCATAAAACCTACAAATTTACATCATGCTAATGACAAAGAATAGATTGATTGCAGTAGGTTTCTGCATGGTGTCTTACACCTTCTTCCAATGTAGTAAAGCTTTCATGTGACTGTATCACAAGAGGACAGAAACAAGTGCAATTGTACACATGGCACGTGAGTACTGATTTAAGGATACGGAAAGAGAAAATACAAACCTATCTTTTACAAACGCAGTTGCACCTGAATTTAATACCAAAGATGCTCATAGATCTACAATAAGAAGATTTGCAGACCACTACACGGTATTCACCTCTATGTTTTAAAAAGCAACCCTGTCTCCCAAAAATAACTTTCATGTAGAAGTAAGATTTTTTGTGAGAAATGCAATACTGCCTGGATTATGTTGTCTATCAACATGACATTGAATGTATCTGTAAGCTGTTCATGACAAGTACAAAAGACTTCTCCTGAACAAAAGCTGTCATATATTTACTTTCTCTTTGTCTCTTCAAAGCCTTCACTGGGCCCCAAACACTTGAGATGTAGAATATGAATTAAAGCATCCATGACAACTTTGTCCCTGTGACCTCTGGACATTATAATAATGTCACTTTCTGAGCTGGAAAATGTGATGCCAGCAAAAACAATCAATCAATCAGACTTTCTTTATATATCTCTTTTTATATACAAGAAATGTAAAACAATGTGCTTTACAAAAGATGAATCCAAGTAGTAATTGCATTTCCTCTAAAAACCTATTTGAAAAAACTAATTAGCAAACAGAGTATTTTATAGAAGACAGGGGTGATTAAAAGAGATAAATACTGTCCTCAAAAGTTCAAATATCTGCATACACATGCTAAATGGTGGCCATATTCTGACATGAGATCTAAACATGGAAATGCATTTGTGGAGTTGCTTGATCTCAGTTCAGAGAATGGCTAAAGCCTACTCACAGATTTTAGGGGGAAGAGAACTTCATGCACAGGGATAAAGAGCTCTATGCTAGCATTAGCTTTCTTATCTCAGATCAAGCCAGTAGCATCACAGCAGGAAATGCATTTGAAGGATGCAAAAGTTCTGTGGGATTCTCTTCTCATGTATGTGTGTTGCATTTCTAGATTATCAAACGTCATGTATTTAGATGCCCTTTAACAGGACAGGATCAGCACTTTCGCTTCTCAGAATCACCATGCGTCATGCCGAAACAGTTTAGGAACCTCACACATAACATACACACACATGTTCATAACCAAGAATACAATAGCACCATGGCAAATTCAACTCTGATCAAATCCATGATCCAGTATTTGTTTCCGCATTCATAAAAAAAACCAAAAAACTTTCAGACAAGATCAAGATACAGAGATAGAAGAAAACAATAGACCCTTTCACAGCTGAAACTGATTTCTAACAAAGTACAAAGATGAAAAGATGTTACACATAAGATGAAGACTGTAAGAGCGTATCATAAATTGGATTAATGCTTCGGACCTTTAATTGCCACCTGAGAGACCAGGTGTGAGGACAGTGACGGCTCGGTTAGCTCCAGCTTACTGGATGTGAAATGAAACCGCGACTATGAGGAGTAAGAAATCGATCTTGGCTGTTTGTATCCACTGTAGACCTTTTAAGACCTTTTAATTTTTTTCATTCAATTCAGTTTAAGTTTTAATTCATACAGCACTAATTCACAACATGTCATCTCGCAGTACTTCACTTAGTGAAGTGAAGACCTTATGAATTTTAAACAGAGAGCAACATTTCAAAGATGCCTTTGGATTCTCTATACGCAAGTAGTCAGTGATGGTGGGAAGGAACCAAGACGACAGACGTCTGCAGACTCCTGATGTGGTTCCTGCTGCTGCTGATCTGCCAGCCTCTTGCTTTGCCCTCATCTGTCTGGTGTTTAGCAGTAACATAAGAATATTGTCAAGAATATTGCTGTTTGGTCTAAAATCTAAATGGGTTGGCTGTATATTAAAAGGTTAGTTCACCTGCTTGACAAAGGCATACCACCATTTTTCCACTAACTTGTTAACAACAACCAGATAGTTTGGTGTTGCCTCCATCCCATTTTAAAAGAGGTGAAGTTAAGTTAAGTTTGTGGTAAAAGGAAGACAGATATACAATGTAATAGTAAGCTGTTGGTTTTTTTTGTTGTTGTTGTTTTTTCATTTAGCTAAACTGACTTCTCGACAGTCTTCCAGCACCAACAAATTGCAATACTGTCCTCACCAGTCATTTGGTCAGACTCTTAAAACGATCAATGTTCTTTCCAACCATTCCACAAACTCCCTTAACAACAAGGTTGGATGAATCAAATTATTCTTTTCTTTTTTTCCAGCAACTCTGTCCTGCTGATAAGTTTACTATGTTACTAGAAGACAGTTTATGTGGATCAGTGGGTTCTTGTTGACACGAACAAGCCTTATCACATTAATGATCACATGTTTTTTCTGATATCACCAATACCACATGCAGCAGGAGATATGCTACAGATAGTATAACTACAGTAGCAGTCAAACATTTGGATAAATAAAAACCATTGAATGAGAAGGTGTGTCCAAACATTTGGATAAATAAAAACCACTGAATGAGAAGGTGTGTCCAAACATTTGAGTGGTACTGTGTGTGTCACCTGTTTCTCTCCATTAATCCTGTCATAACTACTCTGGTCATCTGTCACATTTACAAATGTTACAAATGTTTTACAAATGTTTCGAAGCATCTGCTAAAACGATGCATCTGTCGCTTCACAATAGCACAGTAAAATGTACTTTGCATCGTAACAAGCTCCTTGCAGAAACAATGTGTGAGATGGCTTATGGGAAGAAAGTCTGACTGAAACACCCTCAAATTACATCAATTTAACCTCATTGTAATTTCTATTTTAAATCCAACTTGCTTGTGTAGAGAGCTTCCAAAACCAAACTTTGTTACTGTTCAAATACTCAGGGATTGCAGCACACATATAGCTCTAAACAGAGTAGCGTTTTTCCTAAAGGTGTCCTGAAGGCCAGTAAATTGTAGACTCTGGTTTGAATGTTCTGATTCACAACTCAGTGCATCAGATGTCTGTGCAGTAAGGTGAGCAGCACAGCAGCTGACAGATAGAAAGTGGTTCTGTGGTTCAACAACCTTTGAGTGTGCTGGGAGTTAATCAGAAGGACATCTCTCTATGCACCAGTTCCACTAAAACACTTCAAGATTACATCTCCTACAGCTAATTAAATAAATATGGCCGAGGCAGAGCCTTATTCCAAAACACCTGCTCCAGTCACATTTGCCAGGCTTGCTTTTATTTGTTCACCGTACTGCACCAGGAACTTCAGTGAGCCAGACGGCTTTAGAAGAGAGCTCTGTATTTCATTTTGAAGTCACTGGAAGTCACTGAAATAAAAGACAGTCTTTTATTTTGAGTGATTTCAAATAACTTCAGGATGAAAGAGGGCAGAGTCAGAAACGATTCAATTATCTGATTAGGTGATATTTTTAAGTAGATGAGTCAAGAGCAAAGGTGGGAGAAATAAACTTCAGATTATCTTCCTCACATAAGAAAACAAGAAATCGCCCATTTTGCAGAATTCAATGAAGCTGACACAGATGAACATTCCAGCCAGGAATTCAACTATCTGTGTTTAGCATTAAACATGCTTAAAAATATTCTCGCTTGATGGATAAAATTCATTTGGATGTTAAGTGGAATGCCTTGATTAAAATGCACTGCAGTCAACAAAGGAGCATTTGCTTTTCCGAAAGCAGGATTAAGAGGACTCAGGTGGTGTTACAGGAGACTCATCTTCTTTCATACCTTTCAAGAGATCTTTGGGCCAATGAAGAAAAGAAATCCATAAAGAGACAAAGGACACAGACATAAGGTGGGGTGGGTAAAACAGAAAGACAGTCATGAGACAGATGGATAACTAGACATGCTAAGCAAACAGATACTGAAAGGCAAATCTAGATGTCACTGTAGGGATATCAGGCACAACATTGACATTTCTTTGACAAACATATATACAACCAAAACATAATCCTAATGGCACAAACCAAAGCAGGAGTTTAACGTTTTATTAAAATAAATGTTCTTTCTGTTTTCCCTTTTCATTCATAGAGCAAAGAGTAGTCTGCATTGGGTCGTCTAACTCGTTTTTAGTAACTTGGGTCTTGTTTTTGTAGTTTTGGCTATCCTCTCTATCATGTCTAATAACACTTAATCACCAACTGGACAAATGGGAGCAAAGAAACGACACTGAGACAATCAGACAGGTTGTAACAGTCCAGTGTTCTAATTACCACACACTGGAGTTCTTGTCTCACAGTAGGGTTGGGTTGTAAACCAACCAACAGCTCATAGAGTTCCTCGAAACCATTTTATGTGGGGGTAAAACTGATAGGATACTAATCTTAAGTGCAATAAGCCAAAACATTCTGGCCACTCACCAACATAAATACCTCTGATTGTCTTATAACAGTATGTCAAGCTCTGGGATAAACCAGATGGTGAACAGGCAGCTCTCGAAGACATTGTGTTGGGTGTCAGAAATATTATTATGTGTGACGAGTGCCTTTCACAAGCGCCAAATCACAAAAGTTTATGGGGGTCAGCAGTCATGAGAAACAAGGGACAGTGATCTGAGGAGCAACAAACACTGAACATGTATCAGGATGTTCTTGAAGAAGTCTGCTCTGTGGCAGCTCCAATCTCAACTTGTAGGGCTTACAGGATCCTGTCTTGGTATCAGGTACCACAGATCACCTTCAGTAGGCTTTTAGAGTTCATGCCTTCAGGTGTCAGAGCTGGTTTTGTCATGCAAAGTGGTCATAATGTTTTGGCAGTGCAATCCTTCGTTGCACAGCAGAAGTGTGTCCACAACTACAATGTACCCAGCAAGTATGGGAGGCATGTCTATAACCTATATGATTGTCTGAATGCTTGCATTGTGTGACATCTGAATTTTTTTTCAGCATCGTTGGCACATTCATGACACAGCAATTACCTTGGCCAACTATGAAATTAAAGACCCAGGTGGTAATAAACTGGATTTATTCTTTGACAACTTTACCACACTGTGTATTTTTATGTGGGCTGACTAGTAAAACTGTTCTTTCTTATATAGTGAACGATGCTGTATCTTGTCCTGTCACCTGAAAGAAGAAAGAATGGAAAACAAGAAGAAAGTAGGACAAGCTATGCACAGAGGAAGTATTTCATGTAAAATCTCCTATGTTTTGACTTTTTAGTGAAGTATTCTCTACTTCCAAGATTCCAAGGTCATAACTTTTTGTTCTTTTAAGTATTTGCTCTGTCTTTTGTCCTCCAAATATTCTCCACTTGTTTGTTGCCTAAGTTATTTCCTTAAGGGTGTCAAATTGTACCAAACATAGATTACTCTGCCCTCCTGCCCTCACTACAACCCAAATTGATTTCCCTTGCCATCTCTCACCCTGTGCACCTGGTGGCGGATGCTTTTTAAATGTCAGCCGACAGACGAAAAACAATGCAATTAACCTCTTGAAGGGTGAAAAACATGTTAGTGCCTTAGCTGGTACAAAAATGCGCCTCCCACACCGTCTACTCTGGCGTCCGGGATCACAACTTGTCCTTGTACTGTCGGAGGAGCTGATCCGTAAACAACCCGATGCGGTTATGGGTATGGATGTGTCTTTGCTCTTTTATTTACAAGATGGAGTGTGAGAGCTTTTGGTACTGATTGATTCATATGCAACTCAGGGTGAATGCAACACTGCCGTATTACATCAGGATAAATGGAGTTGTGGAATTGTGGCTCCAATATTGAGCTCCATAAAAGGTAGCTTCAGGCCACACAATAAAAGAATAAATGAAAGTTTTTACTGTGTGGCAGGGGGCCATGGTCTGGGTGTTTTAATTGAGGTCTGAATGCCAATGTGCTCTTTCTATGCAACTCCAACACCAATGGATAACCAAAGGTGTGATTAAATGGAGGACATTTATATTTAGCTGTAAATCTTTACAGAGACTACCCTGCTGTGTTCTGGGAGAGAAGTGGCAAAATGTGGTCCTGGAGACACTGATGTGGCGGAAAGTATTACAGTATTTCGTACTCTGAAGGTGTTCACATGTCTGTTTATCTGTCTGTCTGTGTGCAGACTTTTTCAACACTTTAGCTTCACCACTGTGCAACATCCACTCCTAGCGCTTCACATGTGTGGAGTTGACATCAAAATAAAGGCTAAGTTGTTGGTGTGGTCTGACCTATGATTGCTGAGTACTAAAGTAATCAAGTACTAATGGGACTCATGCTTCGGAACTGTAACATGTTCATGGGCGTTGCAGCTGGTGTGTCCCAGTGCAAGGTGCTGTCTGTCTTTCATTTGTCCAAACCAGACCACAGCAGTACTTTATTTGAGCTAGTTGAACTTCATCTTGACTAATCCCAATGCAGCCAGAGTTTTTAAGGAAAATTGTGGGCAAAGCACTATATGTACCACAGTGCGATGAGGTAAACAAGCTCGCCTTTATGGCATGTTAAGCCTACCTTAGTAAAGGGACTGCAAGCAGGTAGAAACACTGTCTAACTACTGGCTACTAACAAGTCTAAAGCTATCTGATTAACGCAGTGTATGTTGTTTGGTGGAGACAACAAGGTGGTGTAATTAAGTGTTTTATGCCAAAACCTAAACCAGAAGCGTAAGTGTAACCTTGTCTGGCAACCTGTGCAACAGCTGGAGACGCCGACGTACTTTGTGGATGGATAAGCGAGTGTTTGTCACAAAACTGAAAGTCACCTTCATGTTTTTGTAAAGATTAGGACAGGTTGGTTTGGCTTTGAGCAGAACCAAGCTAGTTGTTTATCTCTATGTGCAGTTTTTTTAAGAGGTTTGGCTAAAGTCCCAACTCTTATCAGTGTAAAGGTGCTTCAAATGAAAATGATCTTTCTGTCTGTTGTCCAGTTTCACACCCAACTGAAAAACATGAAATTTTTTTTTAAAACGTTTTTTTTTTTATCAACCTCACATTATACAGTCACTGCTGACTTAGTGTTTGGTTATCATTTGGATTGACAGTTTGACAACCTTAAGGAACCAAAGCTTGTCCTGGGTATTTTTCTGCTATTTAGGCCTAATACAGTAATTATGGTATAAACTACCCTCTATGATGTCACCTCTGTCTATCACATTGCTCAAACATTGCAATAAAAACTAAAGCAATTACACTGGACCGATATTGCTCACATCATGAATGAAAACTGTTCACTCTTTGAAGACTGACCAAAGAGCTAACGATGCTGGCTGATAGTCTGGTTTGAACCCCTCAAACAAACTACACCTTATCCAGCCCCAGTCTACCCTCCCCAGCTCAGAGCAAACATTGCTGCCCCGACATGCGCAGGCCAGTAGAGATGCCGTGCCAAAACCAAAGTACCTGTTCTCGTTTTCATTCCTGTCAGGGACAGATGACCCATTTCAGCGTGGGGGAGAGAGAGGGACGAGATATGAGGAAACACAGGAGACAGCAAGGAAGAGGAGGTGCAGAGAAAGAGAAAGGAAAGAGGACAAACTCCACATGATACGTGCATGTAAATCCTTTCTTTCACACAAACAAACACACAGCTGAGTGGACTTGAGGGATTAGCACTACGGATGGAGTCAGGGCCAGAATCAGAGAAAAGCAATGACCTAGACTGTAAGAGAGGGGTTGGGTATAGATGTTAGACTCATTGTTGATTAACAAACAAAGCAGGATCTCATACACTGGAGATGGATAAATCACACAGCATCAGGCACAGCGGCACACTCAGGTGATAATAAAGGCTGATCGCAGCTCTTTTAAAATTAGCCCGCACACTCATACACAGCCATGTTTTCAATCAGAGGCCCTGCTGTGTCAAGCGCTGCAATGTCATACTTGTAGCAAAAGCCTCATGTAGCAGAGATACATAATTTTTAAATACTGTATATGTGTGTACTTTCCTCTAATGATAGTCTTTGCTGTTACATGTATTAAAATGCAGCCACTTATACTTCCAAGGTTAATAATGAAATTCAGAGGCTTTTTCTCGTGCTAAAATGAGTGCGATTAAAGTGAAAAGTTGTTGAGTTACTTGTACACAACTGAGTTATGTCTAATTAGAAAGCAGGTTAAATTCAGCATGTTTTTAGTCAAAGTAGGACACAGAAAGAGAAAAAGACAGACTCATTCTCCATAAAGAAGAATGAGGTCACAGTGATCATTGGGACCTGGAAGGAGCAGAAAAGACATCACTTACCAACACATCCTGTACAGAAAACATCCAGCTGCATACTTTGTACAGTGCATTCTCATATAAGACAAATGGGATCTTAAATATGATGTAATGTTTTATAAAAGTGATTTTAAGAACTGATGTCCAGATTCAGTAAGATGTTACATAAGCATGAAAGAATTCTTGCAGATAAAGTGAAAACAGTAGTTCAGTGTTAAATGAAACAGTGTTATTGTCACATTGTTTAGTTTTCTTGCTGTTCACAAAACGCGAGAATAGCAGACAAGTATTTTTTGGGTTTTGATATACAGGCCAACTGCTGGTTGTAAAAACGTTATGTCTCTCTTCTGTTGTCACTGTCTGCCTTTGTGATCTATGTATATACTTTTATGATCAGTTTTATCATTTTAGTTTAGCCAGTGACACACTGTAACCGTTGTATATATATCATAAATGATAAAGACATCACTTTGTTGCAATAACTGGAAGATGTGTCAAAAGCAGCAGCTGTTCAAAAGGACATTCATACAGCTTCAATACACAACATAAGTATTCTTAGGGCACCTCACATAGTAGGGTCATGACTTTACAATATTATAAATAGAAACCCAAGGATTCTCCTTGAGTGAGCACTCAGCGACAGTTCAGTACAGAGTGCAACACAAAGCAGACTTTTAAATGTATCTCTAGAGCCTACTGGAAAACGTCTTATTCAAAGGAGGGTGGTTGCTTGGATAGAAGAAGATGTGTCTTTAAATGTATCTGCATTATGCCGGGTTCAGACTACACAATGTTTTTGTCTGATAAGATGGCCACTGTGTCACATTAGGTGGGTACACAGTCATACCGTGACTTGAGGACTGACAGAACACACACAGAACTAGTTATAGCTTTCCAGGGACCAACTGCAAGAAACAAGAATCTTAACTAACATTGAAAGTGGTGTGTATGATACTGGAGTTCTTGTGTTTGCAGAGTCTAAAGACAGGGGAAAGATTGTAGACCCATGGACTGCATGAAGAGGACAGTACAGGTTGTCTATCCTGTAGGCACGCTGTGCTCCTATTGGTCATCATTAGGGACACAGTGTGAAAGTTGTCACACAATGTGGGTGAAGTTACAAATAATTGTGACAAGCGAGTCCTTTTTTTTCCACCAGAAGGTCATGATGTCCAAGATGCCATCTGTCTCTATCTTTCGTGATACACAGCACGAGATAAAACAATCCACTGTTGTTCTGTTTGATCTAATATTGTGTCGTCTGAACCCAACATTATTGGTGGAATGAGTCCGTTTCACTGTGATGCATTACCAATTGTAGGTATCTAATCATTTAGACCTGAATTTCTCTGGTGAGTATTCTCCTCTCTGCTTGTAATGACTTGCTGGTCATAATGCTGCATCTGGCATCAATAATGGCGTCTTTGTAAAGAGAAAAAGTCTTTAAGAAAAGTCCCTTCTTTAAAAAGCTCTCATATCACAACAGCCAGAAGGACATGGAAATATTGACACCACTCCAATTCGAACATTCAAAAGAGATGTATTTGTCAGTGGAAGCTGACTGCATTTAATGTCAGTTTAGCAGTTATATAAAAGCCTGTAATACATTTGCTGCTTATTGACTCAACCCCTTTAAAAAATACCTCAGACGCCAGCGTTCAAACTTGTGGTGGACATACAGTGTCTGTGGTTCAGTTAGTATGTCAGCTGTAATACAGGCAGGGAGCAGTCTGTTTGTTTTTACTTACTGGTAATCAAAGGATCCATCCGGGTCTTTCTGATCCACTGGGTCCAAGGGGAGATCTTTTTTATCACGCACTGACAATACAAGGACAGTAACATTTTCAGTACTTTGCTGTGAGCTCCACTGTTATTATTGTTCAACAGAAAATATTCACATGATGAGGGGTTTCTGGTGTTAATTTAAAAACAGGAGCCTTTAGTTAGTCCTTAAATGTTGATTAAGTCGTCTCCGCTCACATTTACGCAACCAACACTGTGTCCCAATTCCATACTTATAAACTTACGCAGGACGTCACAAAGTCCAGATCTCGGCTCAAATCGGGATCAAACGACAAGTCAATCCAGAACCAGTCCAAAATAATGAATACAATGTGTTATGAAAAGCCACATTTTCTATTTTAAAATCAGTTTCCTATTGTTCAATGAATTATTAAGGGCCACTGAATATACAGTGTAGCTGCAGATCATCATAATGGTAAAAATAATGTACTTGATAGAAGATGTTTACTGAGAGATATCAATTGAATTGCTGGCATTTGAAAAAAAAAAAGTGTTTTAATTAGTTTCTGACTTCTTTTCTGTTATCTGAATTGCTGCTTCAGTAATTCTGGTATACCACCATATGCATTTGGAACACAGTGCACGTTTAAAGTAGATATTCACATTTGTTTTAGTAGCAGTTGTCTAATGCTTGTGCGGGCTTAGAAGGTGCGTCAGTGCTTCTGTCAGTACTGAAGACATGTTTTACTCCCAAAACGTAGATGTTAACTCCTCTCGTTAGTCTTCTTCTGTCCAGCATTGTTCTGTTATTGTCTTCAAATGACTTCATCACTGGAAGTTAGTTCTTAACTTTTACTGCACCTACCTAGATACTTGGCGAAACCAGTCACGCAACCACCACCTAGACATTATAGAAACTGTAAAACATTACCACAACTCTAATTTCTGTTGTCCTAAATCATTACATTATGACACACTTGAGGTCAGGATAAATGTTGTATTACTACTTTTA
>NW_007578829.1:209984-222979 GCF_000690725.1 Stegastes partitus | reverse complement strand
GACCTGTAGTTCTTATTTTAAAACAGGTGCTGACATTTTGGACACTGGTCTGTTATTGGAAGAACAACTGCTGATATTACAATAGCCCTAACTAATACATTTAACACATCAAACTGCCAAACCACTTCTATCACTGATCAAAAACTACATTGGTGACTCCTTTTCAGCACAGCTTACTATGGCTGATAAAAGGACCAAATTATGAAAGGCAAACCTTCACAAAAAATTGAAAATTCAATAAAATATACAAAAGGTTTTTCCATTTTTTTGGTTCCTGTCTTGGCAATGACAAACAAAAGTTAGAATCTGAGCTTCGTAAAACTTTTTGCATAAAACTGAATCACATCATTTTGGCATTTTGCAATCCTTGTTCATAATTCTGTGAACACAATGGGATGTGTCGTTACTGATTACTGTGGCAAATCATTTGTCAATGCAAAAAACTTAAATACTTAGAGGCATTTGGCATCCCAAACTTTCTCATGAGCATAATTCAACTATGTATGAATGTTTTTGAGTTAAATAAAAACCATTTAAACATACATTTACTGTGGAGAAACCTTTTAGGAATTCGTGTTTCCATAGCCTTACCTGGGTATTTGCCGCCGCGACTCCTCTTGATGAAGCACACGATGAGTAAGATCAGTATGATGAGGGCAATGGCACACATCAAACCAATGAACCAGCCCTGAGTGGCTATGTCCACATGGTCTATGTAGGCTGAGGACATACAGAGAACACACACACAGGGCAGGACAGGAGAAGAGAGAGAAGAGTGGAAGAACTGTGAGTGATTTCTGGACCACCATGAATCAGAGCCAACACACCAGATAATCTGTTCTCATGCCGGAGATGTCAACAGAACCAGCATCTCATTATTCCCAGACGAGCTCCTATCCAGACTGATGTTATAAAAAGAATCCCATCCGTGAAATTAACGTGTTGGTGTTTCCATTATCCTGAGTTGAAATTTTAATCTAAAAAGCCAGGGAGACAGCGGCTTGTGTGTGGAAGGCTTCGGTGAAACTGAAAGAACAGAGCCTCTTTGACGGCTGCCAATAGTACAGGATGACTGATATGTAAACAACACTTCAAAGTTTCCATGAAACATGCATAGACTTTCATCATATAGGTCCAGTTATTAGTGGTCTCATATGACAGCTGAAACAAATCTTTTTCCACTGAACCTCCATCATTCCTTCCAAAACAAACAATAAACATGTTTGGAGAATTAACTGCATTTGTTGCACATTTATGCCATGTGGGATGTAAAGTAATGATAGGAAAAATTCCCATGTTTACAACTTTTGAGAGTTCATGTAATTGGATAATTCACTGACAGCTGGTTTGAGTCATGACATTATTTCCATCTGTCTTAATCAATAAACACTAACAAAAGAAAAAAGACAGATACAGTCTTAGCTACATTATATTGAAAAATTCCATGCTACCGAGTCAACAAAGTGCTACCAAAAACACTAAATGGTGATTCTATATGAGTGTTATGTAAACTGAGTCTAATAAAGGTTGTTTTACTGTTGGATGTGTGAGGATCAAAACAACTGTGCTTGTTCAGCGTCACAGTTTGTACATTAACATTTTGTTTTCAACAATGGACTTTTTCTGATATGAACATTTATATTTTGCTTGCTTTTGCAGCACTTCCATACTTTTTAGTTATAAGCCAATCACAGATTACCAGAAAGAATCCTCAATTTTTCTAATAGCATTTTGTATATTGTCATAAATCGAATGTATTTGGTGAGGAACTTATACTTATGATAACTCTAAAACAACATTAAAACAGCATCAGCCTGCAAACAATGTCAAAAAAACAAAAGAAATCACAGCAAAAAGTTCAGGTTTCTGGTAAACACTATAAAGATTTATATATTTATATGTCAGAGAGGTGATATGGAATATAACTGTGGATGAAAACAGACTGAAGAAACTCTATACGGCATTAAATTACTGAACAAACATGAGTACCGGGGTTTACTGTTTCGATAGCTGTCAGTTAAGGCTGAGAGGATGGGTCACAATTTAGGCTTCACAGTGAGAAGGGCTGCAAAAAGTATAAAAAGCATGTGCCTTTAGAGAAACCGCTTCAGTTCACTCCTGAGACTGACTCAGACCCAAAGGACTCTTGTTGCTTTGTTAGAAATCGTTGTGTATGATCACTCTTTGGTTAATTGAGAACTGTGACTCGTGTGGTCAAGAGTCTGATCGGGTCCTAGTGAAAAAATAACAGCTTTGTTTTACTTTAATGTCAACATTACTTTTTAGATTGCGTTTAACAGGTCAGGTTAGTGTTGCAGTGAGATACAGGACTCAAAGAATCTAATTAATGATGCAGAATCAATAGTAAGTATCCATCATAGTTTATAATTCCTTCATACAGTAATGAGCCGCAGTATATGCTGTCCGATAGTCACAGAGATATTAAGCTACACGATACAGAGCTTATACATATTGTGTCCAGGCACACTAAGAAGACTTTAGATGTGTATCTTCTTTTCCAACAACCTATAAGTCTGGACTTCACAGACGAGAATATGTCAGTTGTGAGAAAAACTGAGTGAAGGTTTGCAAATTCCACTCTCACGAAAATGCAACTTTTACATGGTTTCATAAGTGATATATACCGCTCAAAAAAGACAACCAAGCTGAAATTGGGTGCATCCAAATGTAGACGGTGTCTTATTGTGACTGACCAGAGTTGACTTTTGGAATAACATGCAATGTATAAAAAAACAAACCATGATAACTCACCCAGCATTGACTGAGCAACTGTCGATACTACTAGTGACACACTTGCACCCAGAGTAGCCCACCTGGCTGGAACCCTGGTTCCACCTGGCCAGGTGTGGTCTCACCTGGTTTGGTCTTAAAGGTGACAGAATTGCTGCTGATGCTGTTGAGCTCATGGGAGTAAACCCTCAGGTGGTACGTGGCGCCTGCGATCAGATCCGCCACAGTAATGGGGGGCTGTTGTTTCACCGATACAACTTTCACCGTCTTGTCGCCTTGGAAACACAAGAAAGGGGCCAATGACACTCCGGGGGGTGTGGCCTTCATTCCACAGTAACAGCTGTGCTTTCTAGCAAAAGTCACGGCATCACAGTGCTTTGTAGGGTGGCTGGTCTTTCTGACTGATAGCAGGGTTGTTAAAATCAATGAGACTCATAACAATGCAGTGCCCGTCTCCAACTTAAAGATTCATTCAACTCTTGGCAGGATAGAAGCATATGCATGATGCAGTTTACGGTGTTTGGCCATTATACTCAATACATAAGGTACAACTCTTTGAAGCTCAATTCAGCTGACACATTCTGGTTCATTTTCCTTTTTTGATGGCTGAGATTATTTTTTCTCTTAATGGCATAATTTGCTTGAGAAAGCATGTCTAAAAATGGGGAGTGAAGGAAAAGAGGAGCACAAGGGACAGGTGCTGCTTTAGCCAAAGCCTCTTGTCTCACACGACTAAACTGGCTCATGAACTGGCCACTGTGCACGATGGTTTGAATTACAAACCAAATTAAACTACAAACTACATCATGCATTACTCGCACTTTGAATTACCTTGGGTATGAATTGTGCTTTACAAATACACCTGCCTTGCCATGGTTCCACCTGGTAGACTTGAAATGGAAACAAACCCTTTTTGTTTTTGGGTAACATCAGGAGCCAGGATGGCAAAGCATTGTTTGTCTCAGTTATTCACAGGCTCACACTTTTATCTCCATGAGGTCAAAAGAGAAAAACACCCAACAACAGCCTACATCTTTCCGGTGGAAAGACACGTTTGTCATGACATGGCCGAGCTATGAGCATGACTCTGAAGTGGCAGTGACAGGACAGGGCAGCGTGAGGAGGTGACATCATGCACCATGCTATCAACCATTTGACAAGGCTCATATCATAAACAGAATTCATTCCAAAGCCATGCTATTCAAGACAGTCCTCAAACCAGCCAAGAAAATATCCAAAGCAGATACAAGAGAAGGCGAGCTTTTCTTTTTACATCGTTAGTCAGGCAGTGCTATGAGAAGGCCAATGTTAAGTACACTGTGGTACACCTAACATTTTGATATTAGTGCACAAAAATCAAAAGCAATGGTCTTCAAAGCTGCTGATTGAAATATTTACACTTTAAACCACCAGTCTTTCCTGGATAAAGGCCATATGTATGGACCACCACCCTATCCTAATCCTTCTTCCACAACATTTTGTAAAAAAAAAAGAAGCAGAAATGCATTTGGTTGAAACAATTACTGTCGATACACTTCTGCATCAATGTCCTACTGTGATATCTGTAAAATAACTTACTTTAGATTATTCCTGATGTTTTAACATCAGAAAAAACATTTCACTACCAAGTAAAAAGCCATATCTTTACTGTGTAAATGTAACTGTAATTTGACAGTCTCTTCCTTATGTCCTCACTGTACTGCATGTATTGCCTCCTCACTTCTTGATAAGCACATGTAATTCTCTAAAATTGTGTGTGAGAGAACAAGATCATCCATCCATCCATCCATCCATCCATCCATTATCTATACACCGCTTAATCCTCATTAGGGTCGCGGGGGGCTGGAGTCTATCCCAGCTGACTTAGGGTGAAGGCAGGGGACACCCTGGACAGGTCACCAGTCTATCACAGGGCTACACAGAGAGAGAAACAAGCACACTCACATTCACACCTATGGACAATTTAGAATCAGTCCAGCAGCTTTAGTTATACTTCAAGCAGCTTGTACTCTCATTTTTACAGTATGGAACAATAGCTCTACATTTTACAGGAACAGATAGCAATACAAATATTTACCTTTGTATAAATGTACAATTTATATCACATATGCTGACTTGCTGACTCTTACTCACATTTTCCTTCCTTTATCATGGCAGGTAATAACAACTATCCCCTCTTTTGCCACCAAAGCATCATCCTCTAGCTAAAGCTCTGACAGACAGAAGGAGGATGAAAGGTTGATGATAGGAGGTGGAAGAGTGCCAGGAGCTCCCTGCTACTCTTCCTTAGTGTCAAAGCTTTCGGACTTGACCGTGGAGAGCAGGGGTAAGTGGGAGGGGAGACCATTAGATCAATCTTGTCATCCTTTTTCTATCTGTTCATGTTCAAACATCATTAAGAATTAAAACCACTGCCCAAGTACACAAAAAATGCATCCTGCCTTCTTTCCATCCTCAATCAAAGCCTGTTGAATTGGTAGACAGCTATAACAGCATGTGTATGAGTGCCTGGCTATCCAATTTCAACCAGCTGTAGGATGTCAGTAAAGGAGGGATGATGGGTTTTATCAAAGCGGGATTCAAGAGCTCGCAACACCCAGCCTGAAGCGAAAGCAAATGATGATGAAAGCATGGATGACCAAAGAAGTGACACATTTAAACATCAGTTTATCGGCAGCAAGCTAAACAGCCCATTCACAGTGTTGGTCCAACAAGAGCAATTCAAAGCCAGGCAGTAGGCTACAACCAAACTATCATGATGGTGCACTGCACACAAAGTTAGTAGTGACATAATGATGATCGCCATTTTCAAACACAAAAGACCAAACAGGGACAGAAAGAGTGCAAGAGAGAACAACAGACACAGACTGTGGTACCTTCTGCCTTTTTAAGTGTTCAAATTTACACATAAACCTTTAGGTGCGATTAACATGGCCTTAAAAAAGAACAGGCCAACAGCGCACATCTGCTGTTACAGATTAACTTCTGATGAGAACATATTATATATTCTCTATTTCTGATAAAAGAGCTGTAATGGCACGCATTGAAATCTAATACCTACTTATCTTGTGGCTTCATCTAGCTGATATGACTAACATGCAGAAAATAACTCATGATTAAAATGCCAGCAGTGCTGAAAAGTAAAGTTGAGTGAGACAATGCCAAAACAGTTCATTCGCTACAATGTTTGGTAGCAACAACGAAATAAACTACATCACACACAGTCTTTCAAATGTTGATTAGGGCTTAATAATTAGAACTGGTCTTAATCCTTAGCAGTCAAGACATAATTGTAAACTGGACCAACTTTGCCTGCTCTCTGTCTGCTCCGACACTTCATAGCCTACTTAGTGTCACCTTGTAATTTCATTACTATCTCCCCAATCTGGTCGGTGTACTTTCCAATTATGCTTCGACCTGGCTTTAGGCTTCAATGGCTCAAGGTGGGCTTGGTCTGGTTTCTTACTGTCCAGTGTGAACTCTAGCACAAACTCGCTGCTGCCGGCCGGGAAGTTGTGACTCCAGCTGACGTTAGCGTAGTCACTGTTAGGCACCACCGTCAGATCCCAGATCCCAGGGGCCACTACACAAGGTGGGGTGGGGGTATGGGGTCAGGGGTAAAGGGTTGAAGGTCAGGGGCAAGGGGCAGAGAGGGCACAGTTACAACAACCAAACACAGGGCTCCTTTTAGACCTATGCATGGTGCTACTACTATGGGAATCTTCCTACAATAATGAATGTTGTCACCAGGACTTACTCCAATCATGATCCACTCAAAACCAAAAGTAAGTTTAATATGTTCATGGACAGAAAATTCACCCACGATAAAATTCCAGGGAATTTTTAAGTTCATGACACTGTAATGTTTACTTCTTGCTTAGAGTGGACTCCAATGCTAATAATAATAATAAACCCTGTCTGATCAACTGAAACAGGAAAACCCTCATCACTCTAAATGTAAAGGAAACTCTCTCCAAAAACTTTACAGTTGTTAACAGTTTACTTTATGAAGTTTGGATTCTCACTTCCTGACCACAAGGATAGTTGCTGGCTACATCCAAATATTCTGAAGTAATTCCCCACTTTTTGTGCAGCAGGTACAGCGCAGCTTATCAGAATGCAGCCTTGATGTAGTTTCCTGTTTTGTCAGGTGGGAGAAGGCAACTGTCTTTTCACATCCATGAGGTGCAATTCATGCTCAATTAAAACACTAGAAAGACAGTAACAACCACAATGGGACAACAGCATGTACCCAACACGTTCTGATCGTTACGCTTGGTGGTGACCAGCACAGGGAGTGTGGTGGTAGTGCTCGCCTCCGTAGTAGTGGTGGTGGTAGTAGTAGTAGTGGTAGTAGGAGTAGTAGTCGTGGTAGTAGAAGTCGTAGTTGTAGGAGTGGTAGTAGTTGAGGTACTAATGGTTGTAGGAGCGATGGTAGTAGGAGGAAGAGGAGCGAGAGGAGGAGGAGTAGGAGTGAAAGCAGAAGACACGGAGGCGTCGGTAAGCTCGACTACAAGGGAGGAGGAGGGAGAGAGCAGAGGGTTAAAGACATGGCAGCAGGAACGTCAAACACAGAGCCACACACTGACACAAACAGGAGAAAGTCAGCAGAGCCTTGAGCTGAAACACACCAGTAACTCCCCACAAGCAACACTCCTCAGCCTGCACACCACACGCCACACTGAAGTCATCTTGACAGAATAAATGATCACAGTGTTCATTTGAATGGTTTCCATGCACACTTTGTCATCATTGCCCTCCACACTTGATCGCCACTGCCACCAAGAGGACAAATGCTGATATTGCAACATGCCTCTAATTCTGTGTTATGCTAAAAATGACCGGGTAATGTATTGAGTCTTTTAGGAACTAGGCCGGAAAACACATTCGAGGTATTTTTTATTTTATTTCAGTAATGATTGATATCACTATTATTGATTTTAGAGACAATCAACTTCACATGCAACCATGAATGAGTTACCTTTGTTGAGTCTAATGAAAAATGAATAACAAAAATGTGTGTCACAAACTGGAGTCATGAATTTTTCCAAACAGTGACAATGCTTACAACTGCTGTTAAAAATACTCATTTTCCCTTTTCTCCTTTATCACATCAGCCATCAACTTTTCATCTATTTTATAGTATATAGTTGATAAGTAAACTTAGGTGACATTTCGAGGCCTTGCTATGAATTACAATAGTTATGTGGTAACACTGGCAATCCACCCCAAGAACTGTTGGTACTGATCAGATGTGTCAGGAACACAGCATGTAAGTTGTAAAGCGCTGGTAACTAGAAATGAATTCTAATTCAAATGTTTAACCTTTCTGATTTATTGATTAATTAGATACCACCTGTTTTAACATGTACATTTACTAATTCAAGTTCCTGTTTTGCGATACACTGACACTACTATGGAACATTTTTAAACACTCTGCCCTTGTTTGACTTTTTTATTCTTATTTTTTTTACCTTTGTGACTCAATGATGCCCCCTTGTGGGGACCAGACCCATCTCAGAGTGGAAACCGGCTCTTCCTTTTCCACTGAATTCATTCCTACTGTACCTTGAAGTTGAGATCATCTCCAGGCAGCAAAGGGTCTCACTACTGATGTCTCCACCCCAAATATGTATCTCATACAACCCCAAACCCCAGCCAGCATGCTTGTAATATCAGGCGGATTCCAAGCATGCACTCAAACTGCAGAATGAGGTAAAGACCAGCATGTTCAGGAGCCCTTACAGCTCGCTGAAGTAGATTAGTTCAACCTAAAGCTGCAAGCCGCCTTACCTGTAAGCCCCAGAATGTACTGTTGACCCACTGAACACAAGGGATGCATAAAGATGGCAGAGTGACATTTTGAAAAAGCTCAGAAGCAAAATAATCAAGCCAATGAGTCAGTGAGCAAGCGGATGGAGTGTGTCCTTTCCCAGCACTCCAATCACATCTCATATTTCATCAAAATACTTATAGTACTCACTGTCTTGAAATTCTAATGCAAGGACGTGCACCTCTTCCCATCCCCTGCACACACCCAAACCAGCAGTTTCATCATGACATATGCAGTGAGAATGACAGAAAACGCATGAGGTGCTACACAAGGATAACTTGTGTCTCAGAGCAGAAAGAGAGAGGCAGTGATGCTGTGAGATTGTGAAGGTGCGCCATCAGGGACTGGGATTAAAGGACACCATAAATACAGACAATAAAGGAGGATTGTACTGATCTAGCAGAACATGACACCAAAGGTTTAGAGTATGTTAAGTATGTGATGGGTATTATCTGACGTGGTAAATAGCCAATTCACTAAACATGTGAGTCTTTGAGAAAACAAGCGGTAAACAGATTTATTCAATCCCTGACAGCACACCACAGCAGCAGGCAAACAGCAGCTAAACAGAGGAAGGATGGAGAGATGAGGAGGGGCTGATGGACAAAAAGAAAAACAGCACAGACAGCAGTTCAGTTTAACAGCAAAAACACAGTTAAATCTGTGTTTAATTACAGCTTCAGATATTTTATCATGACTGTTATGAGTTCACCTATGAATTGCTTTCAACGAACCTTCAGATAACTCTTGTTTTACAAAAATAACTGTCTTTCAGCAGAGTGAAGCAAACATTGTCATTAAAGGACGTTTTTGTGCTATGTTGTTTACATCTGGAAATTAGGCACCGAAAAGCCCAGTTCAAAATGTATGCTGCAATAACCTGCTGCCCCTGCTGTGAGGTAGTTCACAGTTTAGTTCACAGGTGGTACTGTCCAATCTTTAATAGTTCATTTGAGCTGTAGGGGCTTGTAGAACAGCACTTTACTGGGCAATACAGGAGGGAAAGGAAGGTGGACTGTACTGCTGCTGTTAGTGCTTGAGACAGACAAACGTGGAGAATGGGGGTGGGAGAAGGTGACAGGCAAACACGCTGCCCATTACCTAGACCTGTGGCGTCAGTAAAGTTTTCTGCCAATAAGAAGAACAGGGGAGACAGGAGAGAGAGGAAAACTGTAAGAGAGACAGAGAGGAACGACAAGAACAGCTGGAAGGTCGTTTCAACAGTGTCACTGGTAGCACTTAGTGGTAAAGATAGTTCAGCTTTTTTTAGACATTATTTTGAGTTTTTATAACGACTAGAATACTGTGCACTCAGGAAATAGTTCTTATGGCAAAGTCATGGTGAAGTCTGTGAGACACTGCTTCTAGATAAAGAAAACACGGACAAAATCCAATTTATCTGAAATGTGCTAAAGGTGAATGGGACAATCTCAGCGGAGGATATCACCAACTCTGGTTAAGTTACATATGTATCACTTAAGGAAAGTGAAATAGTTTTCTCTTCTAGATTTGGTTGAGCAGATCCTTTTGAACAACCTGTCATGTCAGCATTTATTCACAACAACAGCTTGTTGCTGTACCTCTAAGTGCACAAACAGGGCAAAAGTAGATAACTGGAGACGCTAGAGGGTCAGTGGCTCATTCTAAAACACCTATTTGTTCTTCTTTTGATACAATGACAAAGAGGCCTCTGCTTACAAAAGAGCTACAAAATCTCTCACTTTGTGTTTCTGTGTCTCTCTCACACACATACAGGTTCCAGTGATTCACAGAACCAGACTCCCACAATGTAGACACACTGTTGAACCAACCTCGTTCCCAGGCAGGGGCTGACACACAAGAAGAAGAAGGGCACTCATGACATAGCTAATACAGAAACACACAAAAACTATGCACCCTCACATTTACGCCAACGGCCATTTTACAGTCATCATCAGTTAACCTAGCATGCATGTCTTTGGACTGTGAGAGGGCATGCAGGTTCTGACCTAGAACCGTCCTCTTGTGCAGCAACCATGTTAACCACTGGACATCATGCCACCCCAGGATAATACCGCCAATAAATAATTATAACAATCAGCCTAAATCTGCTGACTGTCTAGCTGGCAATGTATTTTTATTACCTTATTTCTGATGTCCTAAACATCCTAAGATGATTTATTCAACTACAGCACATGATGGTACAATGAAACTTTCTCATTTTTACTTTGCTACTTGCACATGTTTTAGTAGTTATGTTAATGAGTAGAGAGGTTATGCGCTTGAACTTTTTTTTTTTAACTACACAAACATACTCCATGTGTCAGTATTGCAAATAGTCTGATATCGGACTGTAAAACAGCAGAAGCTCAACAATAAGCGTAACAAATGATTTAACTGTAGCTGATAAACTGCGACAGTTTACCTGCCTGTCCGAGGTAAAGAAGAGTACAAATTGTGGCTTGCTGTAAGAATGTGATGGAACCATGTCTTCATATCAGGGAAAATGTAGAGTTATAGGTAATTAATGAATTGCCACTCTTATTCCATGTTTACAAATGCACGCAGCTCCCTCACTTTGGAGATGCTCATTTGGATCCTGCTGCTATCTGATTCTACAGATATTTCTTTAACTTAAGAGAAATACTTCTACAAACAGCTGGAAGCAACAAGTGAAACTTCAGCTCTCACTTTTGCTAAAAACAGGACTACACTCAATATTGGTGAGTCCTAATAATCTGAGTTATTACAAGTTTCTGTTTCATCTGAGATTTCCTTATGCGGCATGACGGTGATAGATGAAACAACGTGTCTCATGCCAGAAGTTTAAGCAATGGCAACGCTGGGTTAGCTAAGAATTTCAACTGTCATCCATACTTTTAGGTACCTATTTTGAAACACCTAAAAAAAAAAATCTTTACTAATCTATTTTAACCATTTGCATAACTTCTATTTCTATTTCTATTCTTATCTATTAATTTCAGAATAAAATTACATTTTCTGAATCATTACTCTTTTCTAGAATCAGTTTCCAGCTTGAACATCCATCCATCCATCATCTATACACTGTTTAATCCTCACTAGGGTCGGGGAGGGGAGTCTATCCCAGCTGTCTCAGGGTGAAGGCAGGTTTACCTGGATGGGCTACCAGTCCATCACAGGGTTACAGAGAGAGACAAACAAGCAGACTCACATTCACACCTACGGACAATTTAGAATCATCAATTAACCTCAACATGTTTTTGGACTGTGTGGGAGGAAGCCGGAGAACCTGGAGAGAACCCACGCTGCACGGGGAGAACATACAAACTCCACACAGAAAGAATCAGGGATCTTCTAGCTGTGAGGCGACGGTGCTAAACACTGATCCACCGAGCAGCCCCCAGGCTGAAATAGTTTTATATTATGACTTGCAAAAAAGACAAAGTTGTAGGAAAGCTGGTGTTAATGATGTCAATCTGCAGCGAGTAGCAGAGAGGTGGGTAGAAAAGGAAGCAGGAATACCAGATCCACCAATACTTAAAGAGGCAAAGGTGTTGAGTTACATCTAAGCCAATTTTAATTACATTTTAATTTCTGTGTTTCAGATGAGGTCAGCTCCTACATATAATAGTACTCTTTGAGGTACTTGTAGGCCTGGTTGCTACCCATTCTATGGGATTTCATCAGTATTACAGTCACAATGCTGAGGGCATCTGTGGCTCTTTGAACCAAACTAATCAACGATTAAATGTGGGAGCAACTGAAAAGTTCAAGCATTTCTGTGAAAAGAAATCACTCGAATGATACTTTGCTACAAGCAGATGGTGATATATTGTCAGGCAGCTACAGATTACATTTGGTATTCCATCTTAGTATTTTTTTTGTGGCTTAACCTGTGAACGTCAAGTTAATCACCAATAATAGTAACAGAATTGGATTTGTTTCTTTTGGCAAACAAATAGTCACACGTAGAAACACTCACCCTCATTGGTGAAGTGCGGGGTTTCCTCAGCATAGACCTCTCCTGCTCCCACCTGGGTCATCGCTGACAGGAAGAACTTGTAGCGGGTTGATCGGTCCGGCAAGCGGAGGGTAAACTCTGTCACATTAGGAAGGAAAGTCTCCAGATGGGGACGACCCAACCTGGAACCATTGACTACACACACACACACACACACACACACACACACACACACACGTCAGATTCACATCCTACCGCAGTATTAGTTTCTATTTGTGGAACGCATATTGTCTGTACGTTCACAATGTAGTCTTTAGTTAAGTTGTTGTAATTTCTGTTTCCTTTGATTTACATCTTGTTACAGCTGTAGTCTGACCTGAGTGAAAGACACGCCAGCCAAAGCACAGTTAATACTTAAGTCAATCAAACTTCACCATGTTAAGAGATTTTGTGTATTTCTTTAGATTACACAGTCGTGACTCCATAATC
>NW_007578829.1:170506-209054 GCF_000690725.1 Stegastes partitus | reverse complement strand
ACAGCAAGCATGCTCGGTGTTTGCGGAAGTAAACACGGATAGCGGCGGTGGAAACAGAAGTGTGACTGCTCTCCTAAATTAGCATCAGCAGCCAAGTACTGCCTGTGCGTTCTGGCCACTTCCACCCTGTCGGAGCGCTCTCCCGGGGTGGAAGTGCCCCCGACCGCGCCGAATATTCGGGTATTCATCATTAATTGGGTCTGAATATCCGGATACCAGAAAGTGCTATTTGGACCAGCCCTGCTAGTTATTATAACAACTATGACCAATAAATATTAACAGCAAATTGCCCTTCAGGCATCAAACCCTCCTTGTATCTCGACTTCCGTCTTGACAATCCAACAGCCTTGCTATCCGACATAAAAGAAGGTTTTACATTTAGTGTGATTAGTGATTATCGAGTCACGACTGTATTCGTTGTTTTTTTTTCAGAATTTAGTTCTGTATGTATATGTATACATATTTGCTAACTTATAAGTAGTTTAGTTCTGTTCAGTTTCTTCTACAAAAGAACTTTATAGCATATATTTTTAATTGGAATTCAATTGAAGATACCTTAACTTATTTATGTTTCTCTAGGAATTTTACATAATGTACTTGTGCACACATATTCAAATGCAAAAGATAAGAGGGCAAGACAGCTTTGGTTCAAGTCTGCCTCACTCTGTGCTTTTTCATGTAACTGTGCTCGTGTGTCTGTGTAAAGCTGAGAGGTCCAAATACAACTTACTCTGACAAATATCATGACAACCCTAACCTTAACCCATGCCAGCTCACGTAGGACCTCCAGCTGAGGTCATGGATTTTCTTGAAATAAATCAGGCAAAAATTTCTACCTCAACCATGGAATCTTGCAAAATCCCACAGCTCTACTCAAAATACTTGTTGAGTTGTGAATTTTTGATAATGTGGGTTTTGTGTTTTATTTTTTACCTCTCGTGTTTTTTTTTTAGCGTCTTTTTACCCTCTCCCCCTGTTTTTTTTTCTCATGTTTTTTGTTTTGTTTTTTTTGTGTATCTCCGAGACCTCTCGAGACAGTTTTGTCTTTTGTCACTGTGTCTATCTCTTGTTGTTTTTTTTTTTTTTTTTTTTTACATTAATTTAATTAATATATAGATTTTATTTTCCATCCAAACATTAATTTCTCTCCTCATTTTTATTTACTTCCTTTCAATAATGTGTTTTGGGTAGAAACAACTTTGTTCTGTCATGTCAAAATGTCATTTGGTGCTACATCAACAATGTACTGCCACAGGACTTCCTAAAATTAGTTTCAGAGCTGGAAAATCCACTTTTTTTTAAGGACATTTTAACAGCACTTTTTTTCAAGGAGGATTTTTTTGATATCTTTGAAACTTTTTGAAGGGAAAAGTCTTCATATCCATTTAAAACACATAAAGCTGGAACCCAATTATCACAGACACGTAACAGCTTAAACTGACTTGTGAAACCACCATCAAGAAGAAACACAGAGTTTTTGAACATTCATTTGCAAGCGTTTGATTATTTGAGATTGGACAAATCAGAGCAGCTCACCTCTTTGGTACTTAAGCTGGTATCCAATCAAAATGCCATTGGGCTCTAGAGGTTTCTCCCACTCCAAGGAGATAGTGTCCAAACTTTTGCTGTGCATCCTGACGGCCCTAGGAGCATCTGGAACTACAGATACATAAAAATTAAGTAAAGATAAGAGCAAAAAACAATAGAGGTGTCAGAAGGTTAGGAAAAGGACTTTGGAGGAATGAAACTTGCTTTGCCAAAGCTGCTTTGATTGAAGCTAAAAGCAATTGTAGCATAATGCAATTCCACTAATGTCCACTAGAGGGTGTCTCCAACAAATTTGCACACTCATATTCGCACCTAAAGAAAATTTAGAATCACCAATTGAGTGTGGGAGGAAGCTGGAGAACCCGGAGGAACCCACACTGTACAGGGAGAACATGCAATCTCCACACAGGAAGATCCCAGACGTCCTAAGTGGGACGCAAACGGGGGATCCTCTAGGTGCGAGGCGACGGTGCTAACCACTGAGCCACTCTCCATACCCATTCTAATAGTGCTAAAATATTTCTCAAAATGCTAAGACAATATCTTTTCCCTACAAGACATGGTAGTCTCCAAAAAATTACATCCAAAAAGTGTTTAGGTATAAAAGAGACACAAGACTGTTATGCCAGGTTCAGGCTATAAAATGTTTTTCCTGACCTGTAGCAACTTAAAAAAAGTGGAAAAAAGAAAACTAGAAGGCAAACAATGGCTATCGAAGTCGACCAATATGTCTTTTTTTCAGGGCCAATTAAAACCTCTTATTGTAATCGGTTCCATCTGTGTGTCTGTGAACAGTGTCTAGCTCGAGTGCTACAGTCTGTTTGTCAGAAAACACTATAAGGTGACACAGGCTGTAACAGCAACTCACTGTGTGTTGTTATGGAATAACATTAGTGTCGGACTATTTGTGACCATTATATCTTTAAAATGCAACTCTGTCAAAGATGACATGTTTTGACATCTGAGAAAGGAACCTCTGGTTTTTATTTTGGTTCATATGAGTCATGACTTCATGGCAAAGAAAATAATGTAGTAGAGAAAATGTGATTTAACATTAAAGGGCATCAGAGGGCTGCATAAATAATGTTCTGCCAGTAACTTCACTCATTATGTTGCTTATATACAGCACACACTGATGACCTAAATATAAAGATAGATTCATCAGTACAACTGGTAGCTATATTCATGCTCCATAGGAAGAAAAATGCACAATGCAAATTTAAAATAAAATACCACCATTACAGACATATTAGTTTGGAAAACTTATTTTTTTTTAATGATGCATAATATGTTTAATGCTTTGTTGCATGTTTTTGTACTTTAAAAATCCTCTCTGTTGTAAAGTTAAACAAATACTAAAGGACAAAGTGTAAAATTTGTCCACTGTTTGTTTTTTAAATTAATCGACCGATTAATCGGTTGTCTGAATCTTTTTTTTTTGCCAAATATCGGAATCGGCATCAGCCTCAACAAATCCATATCGCTTGGGCCCTAACCCCAAGTGACATATGTTACGTTTTAGTCACAATGCTGTAGTGAAACTACATGTTTTGTTGGGGTGGACTGTGTCCTTACCTCCCTCCTTGGTGTTGAATTCCACTGTGTTGCTGGGTGAACTCTCAAAGTGGTTGTTGGCCACAACCATGAACATCTTATATTTAGAGTAGGGCACCAGGTCACTGAGGATGCCAGATGGTTCAGCCATGGTGCTGTAGAAACCTTTGGTCTTCTTCTCCTTATTGACAATCAGACCTGGAACCTGACTGGACTCACGCCAGTAGTACAACTGGGAAGGAAAACAGGAAGGAAGGAGTTAACAGGTAAGATATGCAAAGGAGGGCATAAAGATAAAACTGTGAAAAAACTCAGCAGCTGGTTCCTATCAAAAAACTGCAGTTAGTCTCACTCTGTACTCCTTGAACTCTCCCCGGACAGTGTTTGGATTCACAGACTTCCAGTGGATGTTCACTTTGGTGCTGTCAACTTTTGACACTCGCAGATCAGTGGGTGCATCGCTGGGCTCTGGACACACAAAAGAGGACACAATATTGGTGAAAATCTGCATTTTGAAATGATTCATTGATAATGAAGCAGCTTTTGTTAATGGAGTTGTGTTTCAATAACTGATATCTGGTGAGTGTCTACTTACTGTCCTCTCCTGAGTATCCAATGACCACATTAGATTCTGGTCCTGAGCCAAACTCATTCCTGGCCTGAATTTTGATCTCATAAGGCACGTAGGTTTCCGTGTTGTGGACGACATGTTTGGACCCCACGGTGGTCACATTACTCCACTCCTCCCCCGAATCCTTTCGTCTCCACCAAATGCTGTAGTGCAGGTTTGGGCCATTTCTTTCCAGATCAAGCAGCGGCTGAAGAGACAAAACCAAAACCTCACCTTGCTAATTCTCACTGCTATGACTTTTATGGGTCCTACTCTGAATTCGCACAGTTACCCAGGAGGCAAATTTTGTGTTGTCAGTTTTGTGTTGATTGGTTTTGATACGAGCAGCTTTCACACAGGATGCAGTCTGCACTGCGCTCGATGTGGGTTTTAGCGCACAGCTCGACAGAGTTTTCAAAACTTCCAGTGGGGCGACGTCACCATCCTCTCAAGCAGGAAGCTTTCAATGTTTTGCAAACACTTCGACAGAAGATGTATTTGTCACATGCAAAGTAGCAAGCATTAGCACTAGCCTTGCTAGTACAAAAGCTTTTCTCCCCGAGTCTCAATACAACTGCAAAGCGGTCATATAATTCGGGGAATTCAGACACACAGCACCAGCTTTTCCCTCCACTTTGCCCTCCATGCCATCCAGGATACCTCATTCCAGCTTCATGGCGTGCAGCAGTCAAAGTCCAGCATATCTGAACTTCAACCGCTGCAAGTGTGTGGCTTCTCTGGCCCGTGCTGTACCTGTGCCTTCTTTCTTACAGTAGCATGCCATGGCACAAGCAATAGAAATGAATAGGTTTTGGAGCGCAGTGGCACCAGTGAACACCCTGTGTGGAAGCAACTCAATTTCCAAAGAGAATGTATTGAAATGGATAATATAAACAGCTTCTCCTGGGTTCTAAAGGAGTGTTTTTATTTTCTGCATAATGACTTTCTAACAAAAAAAGACTCAAATCTCTTAGAGACTGAAAAGGCTATTTCTATATTTAACTGTTGACAGATCAAGGAATATATTTAGTCAAACCCAGTGCCATTTTAGATTGTTTCTTTTTTCTACTAAAACAAGACAAATAACTCTACCTGTGTGCTTTCAGATGACCTTCTTTTCGTTGTTTTTTTTTTTTGCTGATCACAATGCAAACTACACTCTTTGTGTTATTGCCTGTATTGCTCATTTATAATGGTAACAGAATTGTACATACATTTTTGCACACATCTTACCTCCCAAGTGATCTCCATGTTGTCCTTTTTGGACCCCGATCCTCGTAGACCTCTGGGAATGGCATCTGGGGCTTGTTGCAACATAACAGAATGCACTTAGATTAAACAAAATCAGCTCCAACAAACCACGTCGGCAGGTACAGGTTTTTATATATTGATATATATTTTGATATATACATATATTTTAATAATGTCCTTTTAAAGTAGTTACTTGGTGAATAATTATATATTTCATGTATAATACATGAAATAATGACAATAATTTTAGCACAGGTAATTAATCAAATTCAGCCAATTGAACAAGCCACATTACTTTAAACCCAAAGACATACAGTATGGGTTCAGATGAGTGTGTGTCTGTAGTCTCTCACCAGCTCCACTGGTCTTGTAGCGTGGTGAGGGGCCACTTGGCGGACTCTGACCTACTGAGTTGATGGCGATGACCCTGAATTGGTAGTTGACGAATGGGGCGAGCTGCAGGATGACAGAGTTGAGGTCTCCAGGGTAAGAGGACAGTTTCTGCCACCTACCTGGCTCCCAGCGGTCCTCCTCAAACTGGACCAGGAACTCTGCAGAGAAACATCACTGACATAAGGAAAAGAGGACCAGCTACTGTTAGCACAGTAGAACTCTGAGGGGTGATGTGGAGGTCCTTGAGGGGATTCAGGAGGTTCTCTATGTCGCTTGGTTCAGTTCTTTCTCTTGCAGCGGACCACATGCACTTGTGGCTTTATACGTTAATGAGTTTGATTAATGGCTCTATTGCATGAATTTTACAAACCTTTCTATAAATACAGATTACAGTTAAAATTTTACAAGTATTTGGCCATGAAATCTAATTTATCAGATGACTCATAATTCTGACCTATTAAAATTTCATTTCATTTCTTCTCCCTACATTGTCATTTTTCTTCTGAGCTTGGAGACCTGAAATAAGATAAACCTCTTAGCTCTCTCTTCCTTACACAATCCCACCACAGGATCACCTAACAAATTTTGGACAATTCAGTCCTCCCTGGCTGGTAAAGACAGAAGAGAGAGTACAGGTATACAGAGAGTGTGTGCATACTGACCTGTGATGGGGCTCCTGTGGTCATTTCCGGGGATCCAGGTGAGGCGAACACTGCGGGCTGCTGGGTCCGACAGATCCAGATCCATAGGAGCATCTGGACGGTCTGCAAAGAAACACAAAATGGCCTGACTTTAGATATGCACAATACATACATACACACAACCACAGGCATGCTGCAAAAACACTATTCTCATATTTTATATCCTTAACATCAATCTAAACAGTTTCAGTCTTAACAGGAGACTAAACAACGTGCCAGTGTGGACTAAGCACATGCATTTAAAATCCATTCTGTGTTCAAAACACACAAAAATCTCTTTGCCACATTTTCATGATACCTGTGCTTTTATAAAAAAACAAAAAACAAAAAAAACAAATGGACATAGAGGCAGTAGTTAAAGTAGAGGCAGAAAACAAGTCAAACAGTAAAAACACACATTCACAGAAAAGAGCACTAGGACAACAACAAGAACAAAGACATAGAATAACTTCCAACCGAGCCGTGTGTTACCTGGAGGCAAGGCACTAGAGACTGAGGGGTTGAGGGAGGCTTCCTCTGTGGGGCAGGGTCAAGGAGCAGGAAGTGGGTATAAAGGTTAGAGTTTGTAGGTTAGTCTACAAGCCAATCAACAGCAAGGGACACAACTGTTAGCATATAATTTAGTACACATTGTGCTGCTCAAAGTTAGTTTGATTTAACTTCAGTTTGAGAAAACCATGTGATCACGTATTTTACAAATGATGGTGTACGCACTGATGATGTAGCTGATGATAAAGTTTAGTCACAAAAAAATACAAGTTTCTTTACTTTGTATTTTCTGAATACATGTTTTTTTGTTTCTGAAGATGTGTCTCCATACACTGAATGAAATGTACAGCAGAGGAAACATATCTTCAAAGGAGTGGATAGATCAAATACAACATAATTTTCCTGTGACTCAGATGTATTATTTTGTGCAAAAATATCAATTGTCAAAACAAGGGTCACACAGAAAACTCAAACTGAGTCAGTTAGCTTTGCTAGAGCATCATCTACACAGTACACGTGGATTTTCATGTGCCGCATGCAAACTGTTAAATCAGTAGAAATTAATCTAGGTGAGAATTTAGTAAACTGCAGAAGTAGTAAGACATGCATGATTTCCATTTTGAGGCACATAACTGGAAAATAGCACAGTGTCAAGGAAAATTGAAGACATTTTCAGAAAAATCTACAGAACATCTACAGTTGTGAACAAAAGTTTACATATACTTGTTAAGACCAAGAATGTCATGGCAGTCATGACTTTCCAACAACTAGTATAACTAGAATTTTCTTTCATGAAATCATTAAAACACGTACATTGTTGTCACAAAAAAACAATCATGCATTTTGGTTCTTTCTTATATTTATTACAGGTCTTCTGGAAATATGACAAAATCTGGTTTAAAAGGAGTAATATTCCACTGCTGTTGATCCTATAAATGCAGTTTATACAGTTGAAACCAGAAGTTTACATACACTGTATAAAAAGACACATAACCTTTTTTTGCTCACTATCTGACATTAAAAGTGACTTGACTTTACCTGTGTTAGTACAGTTAGGATTGCCAAAATTATTTATATTTGCTAAAGGACAGAATAATGAGAGAGAAAATGTGTTTTTTCGAAATTTTTTTACTACTTTCTTTAAAGTCAGAAGTTTATGTACATTTCCTTAGTATTTGGTAGCATTGTCTTTAAACTGTATGACTTGGGTCAGACATTTTGGGTTTCCATCCACAAACTTCTCACAGTAGTTTGCTGGGATTCTGGCCCATTCCTCCTGACAGAACTGGTGTAACTGAATCAGGTTTGTTGGTCACCTTGCTCACATGCCTTTTCAGTTCTGCCCACAAATTTTCTACAGGATTCAGATCAGGGCTTTGTGATGGCCACTCCAAAACATTGACTTTGTTGTCCTTAAGCCACTTTGTAACTAATTTGGAGGTATGCTTAGGATCATTGTCCATTTGGAACACCAATTTGTGCCCAAGCTTTAACTTCCTGTCTGATGTCTTGAGATGTTGCTTCAATATTTCCACACAATGTTCTTTCCTCAGGATGCCATCTATTCTATGAAGTGCACCAGTCCCTCCTGCAGCAAAACATCCCCACAACATGATGCTTCCACCCCCGTACTTCACAGTTGGGATGGTGTTGTCAGGTTTGCAAGCTTCTCCCTTTTTCCTCCAAATGTAACGATGGTCATTATGGCCAAACAGTTCAATTTTCGTGTCATCAGACCACAGGACATGTCTCCAAAAATGAAGGTCTTTGTCCCTGTGTGCATTTGCAAACTGTAAATCTGGGTTTTTTTTATATTCCTTTGGGAGGAATGGCTTCTTCCTCTCTGAGTAGCCTTTCAGCCCATGTCGCTACAGGACTGTTTCACTGTGGATAGTGACTCTTACCAGCTTCAGCAGCATCTTCACAAGGTCTTTTGCTTTTGTTTCGGGGTTGATATGCCCATTTCAGACCAAAACACTTCATCTCTGGGACACAGAACTCATCTCCTTCCGGAGTGGTATGATGGCGGGACAGATTGTCCCATGTTGTCACAAATGGAAGCAGTGTGTCTGAAGTGTGTATAAAAATACATCTACAGGTGTGCCTCCAATCAACTCAAATGTTGTCAGTTATCCTATCAAAAGCTTCCAAAGCCATGACATCATCATCTGGGCTTTCCCAAATAATTTCAATGTAATTTGTCAATTCAATTTTATTTGTATAGCGCAGTTTACAACACGTTATCACAGAGCGCTTAACAAAGTAAGGTATAGACCTTACAAATTTAAATCGAGAACCCAACAATCCAAACTAGCCTTTGGACTTCCTCTGAGCAAGTGGATGGCAATGGTGGGAAGCAACCAAACTGCCCCCCACCTGAGTGAGGAGGGAAAAAACCTCCGGCAGAATCAGGCTCAGGGAAGACAGCCATCTGCCTCAACTGCTGGTGTGAGAGTGGGGATGAGGAGGTGGGGAAAACAGGATAGTTTGACGGCATAGTAATCTTAGTGTATGTAAACTTCTGACTTTGAAGAAAGTAATAAAAAATTCTCTCTCTCATTATTCTGGCATTTCACAAATATAAATAATTTTGGTAATCCTAACTGTCCTAAAACAGGAAAAGTTTAGTCTACTTCAGTGTCAGACAGTGAGGAGGAAAAAAAAGGTTTTGTGCTTTTTTATACAGCGTATGTAAACTTCTGGTTTCAGCTGTATGTCTGAGCACTGGTCTGTGTGTGGGTGTACCTAACACAGTGAGGCGGGCTGAGGCTGAGTCCTGGTCTATCTCAGATTTAACAGTGCATGTGTACGTTCCCTCATCGCCCTCATTGACATTGGGGATGGTCAGCGACTCCTCATCCTTCCTCAGCCTGGTGACACACAAAGATTGGTTGTTATACAGTATAAAGCAACATAGCTGCAGCATTTCTTTTTCTGGTTTAGACTTTGTCTCTTATGGAGATGATAGCTGTATAAAGCAAGTACAAAAGACTTATGACTGCACTGTATTTCTCATCAATTAATGACAACAGAAACTCTGAAAGATTTGTTTTTTAGAAACAAATCCAGGTTTCAGTTCAATCTGATGACAGTCATACAGTTAGAGACTATCTCTTCACCCAGTTGTATATTTCACATGTACGGGGAATGACCCCCCTGCTCGACAGGGTACGTGGATTCTTCTTTAAGACACACAGGCTTCCCCGGTCACACCCCACAGGTTACGTATAAAGCATCTGTGCTGGTGTGAATTCACTGATAGTTTTGATCAAAATGTGTATCTGAGTTGCCACAAGAGCTGGAGAGATAGTCTCTTTTCTCAGAGAACCATGGTTACAATGTACCTATACGTTCTCTATCGCCTCGAGACCATCCTTCCACCCAGTTACATATTTCATATGTATGGGGTAACTCTATAAACTTCCCATGAGGAGACGGTTCAGCCCAAACCACTGGTATATGACACACAAAGTATTTGTATGTATTTAGGTCATGGATTTAAGATTAAGTGAACTGAGATGACCATGTGGCTGCTGCACACATGGCAGCGAGAAAGGCTCGCCAATGTGGTAGCCATACCAATGTGAGTGTGCTCAGACCCATGATGTGACTGGCACACCTGGGAAAACACCCATCTCTAGCTGAGACTTCAACAAGAACCTTCCCAGTTTGCTGGAGTCAAAGCAGACCAAGAGCTGGTTAATCTTTGTGGCAGTCTGTCTGTACTGGATGTGCTCTGGCAAAGGCCAGACAGGGTATGACTAAAACTGGTGTTGGTCCCCCTGGTCTTCTCCAGAAGAGGCAAGTGACCACAGCTCAACCAACTGAGACAGGTGGAATTCAGATCTAGCCTTAGGCAGGAACATCACATTAGGATGAAGGACTACATCTGATCCCTCTGGCAAAAACCTGCAGCAGTTGCCTGGCAGAGGTAGTGGCCAGCAGAAATGCAGTTCTGAAGAAAACCCATTTCAGATCAGCAACAAGAGTCAAAAGAGGGAGATGCTGATGCACATTACAGCCTATGCCCAAGATCCATGGAGCCATGGAGGGACTGGAATCTAACTGGTGTCGCCACTATACCTCACAGAGTACTGGCAGATTTCCCTGTCTCCAGCTAAGACAGTATAAACAGCAGGAGTCCCTGGGCTGCTCAGTAGGAATTCACCTGCTGAGGTCCAAGTGGTAAATACCCCTCTAACAGTACAGGTAGGCAACTCTTGTGGATGGCAACTGGGCCTATTAGGTCGTTCTCACCACAGGCCTTGAAAAGCCTAAGGGCAGTAACTTGTTCCTCTCAGAGGCCAGGCTGCCAATCTGAGCCCAGCCAGGAAGGGATGAAAAGGATCTCAGCCTGAGACAGCAAGTCTTTTCCAAAGTGAAATCTTTTAAGGTGTCCCATTTGAAAGAGGCGACTGGCTTGGACCATGGCAAGTGGGGTCATAGAGAAGCCACCAAAATCAGCCTCATTCATGCTGCCTGAATCCTTGGAAGAAGGGGCTGGAGAAGTGTGAAAGGAGAGACAACTCAAAGCAGACGACAGGGCCAGGGTGACCTACTCCAGAGGTGGGTCATCATTGTATGAAGGAAAAGAAGAGTTGACAATGTGGTGACTCTTTGGAACTGAGAAGGTTGAACTTTTACATTGACAAAGTGACACCAAGTCTCCTTAGGCCCCTGAGGAGGGAGTTGCCATGACCTTGGGTGTGGAGTCCCTCTTCACATGACTTCTACTTCTGCTGTGTCCAGTTTTCAGCATGTGTAACTCTGAGCAGAAGAAGGGATGAACCTTCTGCCACAGTGTGCTTGTCAGCCTGCCTATCGATAGATGCTGCAGTCATTGTGCTGTCTTTTTTGGCAACGATGTGGTGAACTTGGCAGGAACTGCCAGACAGCAAGGAGGACAGCTCTACGCTGCAGGACATTACACACTGGGTCACCTAACAGCAAACCCAGAGCCCACTAACCAGACATACAGTATAGACCATGCTTAACCCCACTGGGCAAGCACCTGTAAAGACTAGCTGGCAACAGGTTCTAGAGCACTCCCCTTTGCTCTGTGTTGGCTAAATCTCTCCACCAGCTGAGGGTTAGGAAGTCCACAACCGTGGTCTGGAGAACTCCCTGCAGACAAAGCCCCCAAATTCAGCAGACATCTTTGACAGGCTGCATGTACAGGAGAGGGAGAAAGACGGTCTGCATCATGGCTGCCATTGGGCCCTTGAGCACAGACAGCCTAAGAATGTAACTGGAAGAGGTTAAGGCAGGTTTACAAGGTCTGCCGCCTTTCTGGAGTCAGCAAATTAGGTTCCCTCCTAAAGTCCAGAACCAAGCTCAGAGAGATTGTAACCTGAGATTGCCATAATGTCAAACTGCTGCCCAGAGGCTCGAATGTGTTCCAAGAGGATATCCACATGGCAGCGGCAACACTCTTCTGAGCCCATGAAGACCACCTGAGGGAGGGAGTAGACCCCCACTGTGGGCTGTCCCATTCTGCATTTGTCACAGACTACCACTGAGGGTATTAGCTGGTTACCACAAGTAATATGCTCCAGGGGCATTCAAGTGTCTTCAATGTGATGCTGGCCCAGCTGGAGTAATATTCTTGCACCTGCCGTTAGCAGACGGTATTCAGTAAGGGTCCCACTGAGCGCGTTAGCTCCATGAACAGTACACTTGGGAAACAGTTGCATCAGCTGGCTCTTGTAGCGATGCCGATATGGCCAGAGGAAAGTGTCCTTGCCTGCTGCTTAGAAGACTGGGAAGTCTGTGCTCATCAGGGATCCCACCAGTCATACACCACAAACACTGCAGACACTGGAAAGCTATCACAGAGAAAGTGAATGATACGGACTACCACTGAGCGCATTAGCTACACCGCAGCAATATGCTTCAGTGACATTCAGGCACTGGCAGAGAGATGCCGACATTGCTGGAGGAAAGTTTCTTTACCTGCTATTTAGGGAACTGGGATGTCTGCGGTCAGCGTGTCAGCTCATGAACCCGCGAGCAATTTGCTGGTGTTTAGGATTATAGTCACAGGAGCCGGAGAGACAAAGGAAAAAATCTAACAAAACCTGAACAGGGAAACAGCAATCCAGGGAGGCTGCCCGCAGACGGACACTCAAACCACACCATGTAAGTGGATATATGCCACAACTCACCTACAGACCTACGGAATATTTTTTAAGGAGCACAGATTGTCACACTGCACTCTAATTGAGGTGGAGATCAACAATCAGTGAATTCACAGCAGCACAGGTGCTTTATAGGCAACTTGTGGGGCCTGACCGGACAGGCCAGTGTGTCTTAAAGAAGTATCCATGTACCTTGACGGGCAGGAGGGTCATTCCCCATACATCTGAAATATGCAACTGGGTGGAGAGATAGTCTCAAGATGATAGAGAAACAGGTAGTCTACTTCCCAACAGGAACAACACTGACAATTGTGAGGGTACCCTCACAAACAGACAGAAAAATCTATTTATTTTTGAAGTGAGCTCGTGGTTGACAGGTTACACTAAAGCCATGTTTTCCCACCTGTGGGAGTGTTCGTCAAGACTGGGAAAACAAAAACATATTTGTACAAAAATTGGTAATGATTTAAATTGTCAGTTAAATCGAAAACTGTTAACACTAGATGTTCGGATAACTGTTTAATCATTTAAAATGTTGGCATGGCTATCCCTGTTTGACCTTATAAGAAGTGTATGAGGAGAATCAAAGTACTTCATAAAGGCTACCAATAGATGCCATTACCTCCATCCCAGATAAAGAGGCTTGTCATCCTTCATCCAAGCCACAGTGACGGTCAGGCTGGGATCAGACTTCACCTTACAGTCAAAGCGAGTTGTAGAGCCCCTGACAGCTGACTGGTGCTCAGGGAGTCGAACTATACGAGTTGGCTCTGGGTTGGAGTAAGGAGGAAAAGAAACACACACACACACACACACAGAAACACATACTATATGAACTTGTTCATCTAAAGGCATCTAGGAAGGGTGATTTATTTTCTGTCTGGAGATGTGGAGTTTGGTGTCACAAGGTCCAATGCTGAAAAGGACCAGTTACCACAAACAAAAACATCCATTCTTCTAACCATTCAGTGTGGCCAAAGCAAATATATAAGGTTAACTATCATGGTCAGACAAATTCACTTTAATAAAAATGCAATCCCCTCTAAAAAATTTAATTGATATTCAGTTAAAGCTAGCTTGTATTAACAAACGTGCATTATAGGAAATGTAAGACAATAGTGTCAAAGTTCTATGGCTTGTACATCCAGTCATCCACCCCAGCGTCCTCCCTTTTTTGACAGCAATCTTCAGTGTGATATAAGAAAACGTTTTGCCAGTGAACATAATCCAAGCAGCAAATACTTCCAAGCTAAGCCAAGCTATAATGTAGCAGCAAAATGGGTTGAAAAAATACACTTATATTAAACTTTATATTGGGCTTCTTCAAGATGAGAATCTCTACTTGCCATTTGACTAAAAAAATGAAATTGAACTTAGCACAATTTCATTTCACTTGCTGCATGTCTCTTTTTTTAACGACAAATTTTTACTTTCAACACAATCAGACTGAAGATGTTCAAGCTTTCATATAAATATATCCTTTCACCACCACTAGTCTTCATCAAATATCATAGTCCTGACTGCAGCCTTACATCATGACAGGATCTACGAGCTGAAGACTTGACACATATTCCTTTAGCTTTTCCTATCATGCACAGTATGTCAAATACATCAATTTAAAGACTCTGTAAGCTTCTCTTTTAGTTGATTTTGTCCTGATTTAAATGGAAAGAAAAAGTTATTTCATAACTTGGTAGATGAGTACAATTAGGTACATGTTTTTCAGTTCAGCTAATTATTGATGTGGGTAAAAAAAAAAAAAACTTCAATGTGATTTTGAATACAAATGTACAAATGAGGCACTTGAAAAAAGGCACAAGAGATGCGTGTAATATTACAGTGCAGGCTATTTGGCAAAAGGAAAGAAAATCATTTCATATTTCACACAGAATTATGACGTGCAATAAGCATCCATGGAAAAACCCTGCTGGAGCATCATGTTGTCTGCACATGATGTCCATAGTAACAGACTGACTTCATACCAACATGTCACTGTGTGTTTGCTGCACGACTGCATTTTTACATTTTTGTTTTTCTTTCGAAGCCTTGCAGGATGCTTCAAATGACTGAGTGCAGCAGTGATGTTATGTCTGACCTTTGACCTCCAGGCGGACCTGGTTTTCAGCTGTGCCCAAGATGCTGTTGGCCACACAAGTATAGGTGCCCTCGTCCTCTGCACGGGCACGCTTTATCTCCAGTGTTCCGTTGATGTAAGCACGGTACTGGCCACCATCCAGCCCGCTGCCCTGTCCATTCTTAAACCTATCACACAAAGAAATGTATAAACGTGATTTGAAAAGGGAAAACTACAGATTCGTAAAGATGACAGCTATAGATTCAGTGTTTAGCAGGAAAAATTGATGTGGGTTTTCAGTGGATGATGCCAAAACACGGATTTCTTATTTTAACAATAAAACACTGGCTACTCACCAGCGCAGGTCTGGTAGAGGGGAACCAAAGAATGGGCAGTCAAGGAAGGTCCGGTTGTTCTCGATGACTTTAATCAGCTGGTTTTTGGGGCCCAGCATCCTTGGAGGCATGTCTACAGGAAGAGGAGCTGTGGATTACACCTCAACAATGCTTTACCACTTACAAAGACTTAGAGGGACTCTGACTACCTTCACAGTTTAGTCAAATATGATCTGGTTACACAGATGTTAATTTTTTAGCCAGAACCTGAATGTGTCATAAAATCTTACACAGTTCTTCGTCACAGCAAACTTGTGTATATATGGTGGGTACATTACTTACAAAAAACTCAACTGTCATCTATTTCATGGGTACAGCTTTAGGCTGAAGCCAATCCGGAAATACCTTATAGTGCAATTCTGCAGGTTGCTGGCTTCAAAAAATCCCTGGAACTAACTGACTCCCACTCAGAAAGTGGCAACTTCTCTCTAAAACAACTAATCTTTGTTTTTTTTCCAACGACTCGTTATGGTATCAGTCAATAAATGTAAATATGTGGTCATTTTGGAAATTAGATCATAAGAACAGGATTAGAAGGCACTGTGTTTAGCACATGGCCACTGACTGTAGCCAAAGTAGGTAATATTAACTCTTATGTGGACCAGTCGTGTTTCCAGTAAGCTAGCGTTGCTTTGGCCAGAAATAGCACAGCGTGTTTCCAGACTGTAAAAGAAAACATCTCACACTCCTTATTTGGAAGGTCCTGGCTTCATCTGGGAAAGATAACACTGACCATAAGCTGCAACCCTGGACTTCAAACCAGCTCCCACTCACATCAAGGTTTGATGTCAGACACCACTCCATCCATCTTTACATACAGTCTGTGGTATCCATTCAGCACATGCATTATTTTTGTATTGTTACAAAGTTTTTTAGGGCTACACCATCCAGCAACAAGCAAAACTAACTGGCTTTTCACAATGCCAATGTTCTTTCGGCTCGGTTTCCATTGTGTCAGCTTCTTTCCTCAGTGTCTCACCAAGAACGCTGACGAAGGCATTGGCCAGCAGATAGCCGTGCTGGTTGGAGGCATTGCACTGGTAGACAGCGCTGCTCCCGATCTGCACCGAGCGGAAGATTATGGTGTCACCGAGCACCTGTCTGTTTGGGTTGGGAGGATAGCCTGTGGTCAGGAGGAGGACAAAGAATGAACAGTAGTGTTAGGTGATAAAGACAGTTATAGAGACAAAAAAGAGATGCATTTTTCATTGACATGTCAAGAGTCACTGTTTATACTAATAAACTTAATTCAAATTTGATTTGCCGTACATAAATGATTATATTTATAGTCAATGGGCAGCAATCTATACTTTCCACAGGTCATTTTACTAGAATAGAATAGAATAGAATAGAATAGAATAGAATAGAATAGAACTTTATTGACATTTATATTTATAGATCCGTAACTTTGCAATAAAAAAAAATAATGCAATTATTTAGAATATAGAAAACTAACCTGCATGTGTCATCAACCCCCAACTCTAACTAGGTAAAGGTAACTAAATCGGGTCATGTAGTAAGTCACATCCTAGTGCTATGTAAGGCTGCTCATAGGGTAAGTGTGTACGAGGTGTGTCAGACTGAGGTCACAAAAGATATATTTCAAACCCAAACTAAAAATTACAAGCTTTCCCCCTCAGATGATCAACCAGCACGTTACAAAGAGATCCTGCGGTGTTTGCTTCATTCAGTGTGCGAGAAGAGGCGAGAGTTGTGGCAGAACAAGCCGTGGCTGCTCTGAACATCCGACAGTTCCTGGCTGAGAAGAACATCGCCGTGCTGGAGCAGCCTCCCTACTCACCTGACCTTTTTTCCTCTTCCCCAAGCTCAAGGGGTCATCAAGGGGACCCATGTTGAAGAAGTGGACGACATTAAAATGGCTGTGACAATGGAGCTGTGTAGGATTCCAGAAGAATCCTTCCAGGAGTGCATGGTGGCGTGGCAGAGAAGGCTGGGAAAGTGTGTTAGACTCCAGGGGGATTACTTTGAAGGGGAAAACTTGTAGTTTGTTGTTTGGATTTGAAATAAATCTTTTGTGACACCAGTCCTGAAACTTTTCTGACACACCTTGTCCATGTCAGCTGCATACCTGTCAGTCCCACCAGACACACTCCCCCAGAACTTTGTAGCAAGTCATTTACAACTTTGATTTTTCTGATATTTTGTAATCAGAGAGAAAGAGTCCATACCTTCTATAGGGTGTCCATTGATAAGCCACTGGATGTTAGGTTTAGGGTTACCATTGGCGCGACACACCAGACGTCCATTCTCATCTGGGGCTAGCACCAGGTCTGACGGTTTGTCAAGCCAGTACGGAGCCGCTGTGGGACACGAAGAGTCAGGTTAACATGATAGCACAAGGTAATATACAGGTAGAAATACATAACCACTGTAACCTTCTCACCTTTAATCTGAACGAAGATGGAGTGACGTATGCTGCCTAAGTGATTGTTAGCCATGCATACATACTCCCCTGCATCCTCCTCTGACACGTTGATAATCTTCAGGGTCTTGTTGTAGTTCTCAAACTTCACCTTCCTTCCTGGCAGATCCCCACCTTTCTTGAACCACTTGATTGTCGGTGTTGGACTGAAGGGAAATACAAAGGGAGGAGAGACGTGTATGGCTTTGGCTTCGTGGTGTCATTTGTGTTTTTTGTCACATTGGCAGAAAAATTGCAGATTCAGATTCATGCTACCACTATGCACTATTTTACTCAAGCAGGACTACACTGTGGTTAGTGACTGTTGTGCTCATCTTACTTTGAAAGTTTGGTGCTTTTTATTTTAAAAACCCATCCCATCATTTTGACTTCATCTAAAGATGCTTTAACTACTAATTTAATGTCTTTTAGCCTGTGTGAATTTGGTCTTTCTCTCATAACCACTCCCTTGGATCTTTTTGTAAAATACAAGCAAATATGCCAGTTTGAGTATGATGCAGTGATGTCACATGTCATTATAAATTGTGGCTAAAAATAGCCCACATGGTTAAACAGCACAAGCAAACACTGATCATGGCTTTTAGAAACTTATAAATCCTTCCATATTGTAGCAGTACTCACATACAGTGAATATTTTATCTATTAATGTGTGTGTGAAAAGCACTCACAGTCCAGCAGCAATACACTCCAGCAGCAGTTGCTCATCTCGTAGCACCATTTTAGAACTCTCAGTCCCTGACGGCGAGAGGAAGGTCGGCGTGGACTCTGCTACTTTACGGCCTGCAGACAAGGAAAGAGGATGGTCAATACACCACAAGAGCACATGTAGGTGCATTATTGCACCATATTATCCTAACAGAGCCCTTCGCTCTCAGATTGCAGGTTTACTTGTGGTTCCCAGAGTATCCAGAAGTAGAATGGGAGGCAGAGCCTTCAGTTATCAGCTCCTCTCTTATGGAATCAGCTTCCAGTTTGGGTTCAGGAGGCAGACACCCTCTCTACTTTAAGATTAGGCTTAAAACTTTCCTCTTCGATAAAGCTCATAGTTAGGGCTGCTCAGGATCACCTGAACTGTCCCTTAGTTGTGCTGCTATAGGTTTAGACTGCCAAGGGATTCCCGTGATGTACTGAGCTCCTCTCCTCTACTCTCCTCTCTTTCTTCCGTATATCACCAGTACACGTCACTAACTCTGTGTTACCCCACAAGGTACTGTGTTTGTTTTCTCTGCAGGTGTCTCTGGATCTGTAGTCTGGCCTCACCGACCCCCAAAATATGTGTTGTTCTCTTTGTAGTGCTTGCTCTCCATCTGCGATCCTGCTATCCCCATCCCAACCCCTCCTGCTATCTCCTGAATTTATATATCCTGGTTGCTTGACTCACTTTCTACAGGGAGCTAAACATCCTCTTCATCATGTGAGTCTGCCACTATTACTCTGATCATTTCTTTGTGGCTTCAACTCTCTGTGCAGTCAGTAGTAAGACCTGTAATCAGGTCGAACACCCCCTGGCTTTTCTCACAGGAAGAGAAAAGAGATGCAGAAGCAACAAGTTCATTGATCTTGCTTTGTGTTCACCAGGGGAACAGAGACGGCAAAGATTGCCATTTCAAGCTTAAGTAAAGCAGCTGATAAAATTTGCCCAGTTTCTCTGCTGTAATGAGATTAATTTAACATGCTATTTAAGGTCATGTAGTTAGTCCATTAGCCTTCAGCCCCATGTTAAACATTCCTGCAGGGCTTTGAATCTGTACAGGGCCACAGCAACACCATGTAAGTGGCTGCTGTGCCGACCCTAAAGCCTCTAGAACAGAACGTTCAGACACAACTTCAGAGTTGGCTTTTAGGTTGTAAGGCCTTTCATTTACTGTTGCTGAAGAGGGATTTTAAGAACCTGTAGGTTAACTCATGCCAAATGTAAAGCTGCATTGCTTCAGCTGGTACAACAGAACACAATAAGTGAATAGATCTCTGAGCATAAAGGAATCAGCCAGTTCACCAAAGCAGGCTGGGATGTGAGCAAACTGCAACACCCAAATGTATGTAGCATTTAAATCAGACACGTAGTTGATTGTAAAATCACAAAAGTCAAACTCTTTTTGTCAAAATGAGTCATGAAAGGGATCATTTCAAATCCACATTCTTTCGCTGTTTCAAATAAAGCGACTCTTCAGCTGCTTTACATGCTTTAACTTCAACTTCAGCTGCAGGTCACATTGCAAGACACACTGTCTTAGTATTTGCACCTGCATTTTTTGACTTGTTTTGCATTTTTGTAGGTATTATTATTTTATCAGTTATGCATGATTTGGACAGTGTGGTGAGGGCTTTGGCCAACTGCGCACGACATCAATGTAGAGCAATCTTTGTAAATTAAGGATGCAGTTGAAAGTGACTATTTATCTCTATTTTTAAACTACATAGTAAATCCTGATGGCAACTTGTTTCAGTATCAACCTGTAAAAAAAAAAAAGACATCAACATAACAGGTAACATTCATTTGCAACTGCTTTTAGACCTCCAGTTTGCTACAATCTCAGCACAATTGCTTTTAGCACTGTGGACATGAAAGCCAGTCAGCACAGAGATACAGCCTGCGGAGGAGTGTGTGGGATTAAATGTGCATTAGCCTCCTTTGTGATGCAGATCTGCATGGGATTAAAGCATCTGTTAGCTGTTAGCTTTTCCAGCAGTCGACAGACAGACAGACAGACAGACAGACAGACAGACAGGAGTGGGTGAAGAGGATCTGCTGTGTTTAGTGACATGTTGAGAAGAACAATGACAAACAAATTAGTGATAACGGAAGTTGTTATGGACATAGTTGCTACAGTGGAGAGTTTACAATGATGTCGACAGCACCCTGGAAATGGGTCAAACCAGACGCCCAGTACCCAGCTGATGATGCTTGCAGGACTTCCCAAGATGCATTGTAGGCTTAGACCCACACAGTAAAGGCAGAGTGTAGTCCTTGCCTGTGTGTGTGTTCATTCGAGGTGAACATTACAGCAGCTACCCTGTGTGTATGCGAGTGTGTTGGCGTGTGAGCATTTCCACAGCTGTTACAGTCCCTGCTGCTCCCCCACACTCACACAGAAATGCAAACACGAGTACGAGGCAGCAAATCTTTTTCCATACATATATGACTATTAATGACCCCAGCGTGAATCCAGGCTGAATATTCATCATGTGACCTAATCCTCCTCCGTGCTGGCGCTTCCTCAGTCCCACAGGGCCTCAGAGCCGGCAGGATGGTCTCCCACTTGGAACATCTCCTCCCTCCGGGACATATCCCATCTACCCCTGGGCTTCACTGCCCCCCAAATCAGTCAGTGGCACATATGCTGCCACTTTGGCTGATCTGTTCCCTTCAGCTATGGGCTCAGTCAGGAGGAGCACGGCATAATGAATTTACAGATTAACCTCTCTATGTGCAATACACTTAAATTAAAGGTAATTTGTGTGTTAATTACTGTTTGCTTAATCATGTACGTGATCGTTTAACACAGATTGAAAAGTGGTCTAAACAGACTATGGAGTAAAGGAATACGTATTTCTACTGTGCCAGTGTATATTAGGGTCACAGAGATACTAGTTCATCTGGAGTCACATCTGGTCTAGCCAGACATTCTCTACTTTGTCATTTGATTTGATTTCATACTTGATTTGATCGAATATTCTCATAACATTGAAAACAGCTTACGATATTTCATACTGTAGTCACAGCTTCCGTACAAAATGTATTTAAAACTGTCCTTTAAAAAAAGTCAGTAAGATATATTCTAGAAACACTCTATACTACACTGGTTAAGAAAATTTAGTTGCTGCAACATTTTGCATGAAAGTGTTCTGTTGCTACGACTTCTGATGGCAGCAAAACTGATCTAAGAGGATTTTTTTTGCCAAGAAAATGTAAATTAAAGCTGGTAACAATTGAACCAAGATACAGCTATTATAAACAATGGAATGCAAAAGGAAACAGTACTTGAAGGAGTAGTGGCAGTTCTACAAGCAGATGTACTGCACAATGTCAGTCTTAAATCAGCTAATTGTCACAATTGTTGTCACAAAACATGCACTCCCTATATTCAGTGTACCAGAGTTCCTAGAACATTCAATTCAAGCACATTCTAATGCTGTAGATTGTTTTTGCCACATATCAGACTGATGCTTAAGGACAGATTCCTGGGTTCATCAGATGTTTCTGAAGTATCTTGCCTTACCTATCTTTGCTAGATGTGATAAGATAAATATATTTTTGGATTGTTCTTCAAACATCATCAAAACCCAGGCTTTCCACAGTTATGACAATAAAACTCCAGAAGACAGACTGAATACCTGTAGCTTCAGATATGCTCTTGTAAAGAGTCAAATTTTAAAATAGCTGATGAAGTAAAACATAGTGGCCACATGTCTAAAATGCTGCTGGTGTTTTGCGTGCCACCAAAATAGCTCCAACCTACTAAGGCATGGACTCTACAAGGACTCTAAAGATGCCCTGCGGTACCAGGCACCAAGGTGAGCTGCTGCAGGTCAGACGTGCTCCACCACATCCCCCAACACCCTGACTGCCAGTTCATGGTTTGTCCATCCACTGGAAGCATCCCATAAGCCCTGCTCGTCTGGCCTGGTCAGTCGTTCAGGTCATTACATCTGCTCATTTCTCCCACATCCAACTGTATCCCTGACCTTAGAGGCAAACAGTATTATTTTTAAGTTCTGTGAGTGGTCGGAATAGCATAAAACAAGACAGCTATGCCTTAACAGACACAAAATAATGCATTCTTATATTTTCACATGAAATTGATCAGTGAATTTTACAGATGTAGAGAGTAGTTAGCATGTTAGCTTGAGCTTCACGTAGCTAGTAGATTAGCATGTCAGCCATGTTACTGTGGGACAGGACTAAAGAGGTGGACAGGAGGTGAAGCTGTCCTGACTGAAGAAACTCACCACCGTAGGGTTCAGTGGCATTGTAAGATGTGTCATTAAACGGCTCCTCTGGAAACAACAGGCACACAGTGGCTCATCAGTATACACACAAACTCCCACAAACACACACTCAGACAGTCTGATAACACAGTGGTGTTGAACTCCAGACAAAGCTGAAAGTAAAGATGTAACATTATATCAATTAATCTAACATTTCACTGTGTTTTCATTCCACAGCCACCAGAGGAAAATCATGGGAGAGGTTTCATTCATCACATGTCATGTCCTGACCCCACCTCTAGATGGGGATACGTCAAATGAATTTGGACACGCACAGCAAACATGGATAGAGACCAGGACCACAGCAGTTCTGATGGCTTTACAGCAGTGGCTTCTACAAAAGTAATCACTAAGTTCATTCATGAAGGTTTGAGGAAATCAGTGTGTGCACGGTGTGTACTTACTGGTCTGAACTTTGAGTGTGAAGGGATTCTTCTGCTGGATGGTGTGTGTGAAGAGGAAGCGAGCGTTGCAGCTATAGTCTGTGTGAGCGTCTCGGGCCAAAACATTGGAGAAGTATAGGTCTCCATTCAAACCCATGGACACTCTCTTATCCTGAGGGATTGGACTCATACCTGGAGTACACGGGGCGAGCACAGAGAGAGCAATGACAAAAGGAAAAGAGAGACAGGTAACAAAACAATATCAGAACATGTGATTTACAAAGACGCTCCTAGAAATCAAACGCATTGTGTTTAAAAATTAGATACATGGAGTTATTAACAAAGCGGGTTTAAAAAGGCAGCCACAGTTTGACAACAAAATGGGTTGGATTGGAAAAAATACAGGATCCAGCATTTTTGGAGATTGAGTGATACTACAGACAAAAAGTTTGGTTGTCACAGCCTCTACTGTTTTACTCTGTCACCTGTCAAACTTCATAGAAGCACAATGCTCATTTGCCCCAGGAACCCTGTAATCAATCAGATCTACTGCGTATCAGCTAAGGTCTATACTTGAGATGTACAGTACAAACATTATTTATCTGTGATTCAGACTACACATCCTCAGCAGTATATTGCATCTTCACTTTAGTTAACCCTGTTCTTGTGCAAAAACAATAAAGAAATGTTTTTTCCAGAAATCATGTGCTACCACCAAATGATCTCTGATAAAGCCAAAAATACAATATATATAAATTAAGAGGCAAAGTGCCTTGAAGCCTAACCACTAGCTTCAAAATGCATCTATTTTCACATACAATTCAGTTTGATGTCCGATTAAGTTAACCCTGCTGATGTGTCATCGTAAAGTGGCTTTAGGCAAATGTTAACTTCCAGCACGCCAACACAGACGTCGAGACCGAGATCATCCGCACTCTGTAACTGCACCAACTGACATGAGCCGTCTGGCCGTCAAGACAAGGCCCCAGGACCAATCAGCAGCTGGGCAGCAGTCATGCGTCACTCTTACACCCCAGTGTCTGGGCTTCATGACAAGATGGGGAAGGAAACCTTTGCTATAGTGAAGACTGATTAAATGTTTGAGCTGTTAATTCTGTAATACCAAAATAATACTGAAATAAATTAACTGTTGCTTAGTGGTATGTTTCATGATGTTGTTTGGGTATGATGCCTTTGGTCCATATTTGGCTGTAAACTGCTTCCTGGATGGACATGAAGTCTGCTCTACCTGGTCTTATGGGCCAACACACACACACAGGCTGAGCTAAACTGTCGCGTGATCCATTCGACAAAACGAAAAAACAGAGCTAAAAAGAACGGTGAGGAAAGGATGCCTGACACTGAAAAGTCTCCCTCAAACTGCTGAGAGGGGAAAACTGTGAGACACGAGAGCATTACGGATTAAAGGCTAAATTAAAGCATTATGCTTAGAGGTCACTGGAGACACACTGCTATGATAAGAGGGAAATAAAGCTGGTCTCCAAATTACCTGAGAGATTAACAAAACTTTATTTGTCCCCAGGGGACAATTACCCCAGATCTCAGGCTCTTTATAGTTTAAGGGGACTGAAAGTAAATAAATGCACCTTCCAGAGTTAAGTCTGTTTTCTTCAGGGACTGACTTGTTTAAGGTGTTTGTGTTAGACAAACTCAACACCAGTTAAGACGTCATCCCTAAAAATGATGCATTCAGTCGCCTGATCAGATGCTCAGTTTTAAGAGGCAAATTTCATTTAACTAATTGTGTTTAGAGAATATGGGTTGCCGAAAGGGTCACAATTCACTTCTACTTTTCCCTTCGTGTGCATGCCATCAAACATACAGTTGTCGGCTGCTCACTTGTCTCATCTGAAGATGATAAAACAGCTGCATGTAATGGTTGATAATAGTTTTTTAGTGGTGCACACAGCGATGACAGAGAAAATGAGCACAGCACAGAGATAAAACGACTCTCCACATATGGATAAAGAAAGATACGGTCAGTGTATTCGGGGTTATGTTGGTGTGAAGCAAGTGCTTACCGCTGTCCATCCAGAAGGTGAACGGAGGAGGCAGGCCTGGTGGGGGGTTACAGGGTAGAACCAGCGGGGAGCCCTCCGTCACCGACACTGGCTCCAGCACCTCCTTAGGCCACAGAGGAGCCTCTGGAGGACGAGGAAGGGATAGGAAATAAGGAATTCTGCAGTCTGTCATACAGTGATCAGTGCTGAGCTGATATTGAGTCATTACTATTCTTTACAAATGATTGTCAGAACTGACAGCTTGTGGCAAAATTATTTTCAACAGATATTTTAAAGAGAGCACTATCGCTTTCTCTGCAACAAAAAGAGTTAAACTGCTGATTGTTAAGTTTTCTATTTTCTAATATAACCATAATTCTTTGACTGAAATAACTTTGTGTATAGCTTGTGATTATGTTTCAATGTGTTAATTACATCCAAACAGAATAAACAAATAATAATTAATCGTAATGTATGTGTTCTCATGGGTTCTTACTGGAGACCCGGAGCAAGATTTTGTTGGACAGCGCTCCTCCAAAATCATTGCTGGCAAAACACTGGTATTCTCCTTCATAGTCCTCTGGCCGTCCTCCACTGCGGAAGCCGATCTCCAGAGTTCCTGAACGTTTTCGCATCGTCACCCTGGGATCTTTCCCAATGTTGAAGAATTTGCCGTTCCTTCGCCATGAAAACCTAAGCAACAATTTAACAAATCATGATGAGCTTCAAAAACCTGTTGTACTAAGAAACATTATTTAATGTGCCAAGATGTATATGATTTGAGTTGATGCTGCTGTTGTCTTTTTTTTTGGGGGGGGGGGGGGCTGACGTTTCCTCAAAAGTTATCTTCACTTAAGGTTATGTCCTATGGACTATTACCATGTCGACATAAACTCTTATATTATCTTATAATCAAAACATATGAAAGTTCTTTGCTTGTCATGTGATGCCATCGTACGTCACTCAACTGTGTCATGTGACAGCAGCACAAAAATCATCCTACTCTGCATGTGCATGTAATATGACTGAAGCTTAATCCTGTTCCATGTGGTGCTTCCAGAGGGCTGCCTGATTAGTGTGGAACACTGGATATGCTTACATAATCGGACTCTATTTTTAGTGAGGAGTGGGGATTTACAGAAGATGCTTCCTGTCATTTTTAGGCAAGTTCCAGTCAAGCTGGGCCTGTCAGAGGTGCAGCACAGTGCAGAGCAACAATAGACCACTAGTGAGGTACTGGAGACTAGAGCCATGCGTGTGTGCTATGGTGTGTATTGCGTAGTGAGAGACTGATTGCAAGTGAATAGTATCGGTGAATGTTTCATGAGCATGAATAGTCAACTGAGTGCATTATTGGAGCACAAAGCCTGTCCTGGGAAGAGCAGAACCAGTGTGTGTGCATGACAGAGTGGCTGTGAGAGCCTTATTGTGAGGTTCTGTGAGTATGTGTGTACACAAGAATCTGGGTGAGTGTGCGCGTGTGTGTGTGTGCGTGCGTGTGTGTGTGTGTGTATTATGTAAGGCCAAATAGACAATGTACCACTGTCCTGTGCTGGTCATACCCCTAGTGATGTAATCACTGGAGACCACTGTATCTGTGTGTGTCTATGTGTATGTGTGTGTGTATGTGCATGCATGTGTGTGTGCAGACCTGCTTCTAAGTGGTCGAGGTGTATGTGTGTACACATCACAAGGTATTAACTTTCCTTTGTGTGTCTAAATACCTCAGTGTGTGAGGAGAACAGAATAAGAAAAGAAGAGGAGCAGAGACAGAAAGCAGCTCGTGAGAATGACTGAGAAGCATGAGACTAATGGAAGGAAAGAGAGACATACAAAAAAAAACCAGACTAATCCAACAGTTGAAATATGTACCAGCACTGGTGCCTGGTAGAGTTCGACTGCACACAGTTAAGTATGTATAAAATTACAAATGCATGTAATAATCACAGTTTTCTGTCAAGCCCCTGTAGGACAGATGTGACATTTCAGTGCAGTCCTGGCCAATCTTTTTCTAGAATGTATTCCTACACCAAATGAACAATTTCAACATCAACAGATGTGTGCCTATTATTTGATATCAGTGCTAGCTTTAGATGAATTATTTCAAACAGAGTAGTTTAAATTTGAAGGTTTTTGTCTCAGAGAAGCTGATGACAAGTCCTGCTAGAACTAGAACTGGTGTTTGTGATTTTCAGGTGTAAATGTATGTTTATTTTTTAGACATCTAGACTTCATTCTGCATTTCAGAAATAAAGCTTGTCAAATACATGTCAAAAAACAAAAACAAAAACACAACAGTGATGAGTCAGCACTTCCAAAATGGTTGTCTCTCTGTTGTGATTAATTTTACTTTAGGCACATCACATTTGAATGTAAAGGGGAAAGAAAATTGAGATTTGACTACAACATGGTCCTCCAGTTGTGGTCTCAAAGATCTGATTCCACTCATATTGTTTTCTGCATGCATTGACACCTGCATTAACATGTGTTTTTTTTTATCTTCAAAGGGTACTAAGATACTAGTCTGACCATTCAGTAGAACATCATGGTCTGGACCATTATTCAGCTACAGGGAAAAAACGCTCCAGCTTGTTGGTATTTCTTTCAACCAATCCCAGCCGTCGTGTTCAGGGCTGAGGGAAGGATGTAGTTTAGGTGTTCACTTAAAATAGTGACGCTGGAATTGTTGTGCTCGAACATTTGCATGCAGAGAGACGAACACTTCGATCAAACTGAATAATCCACTACAAAAAAACATCAGTGCCGGCTGACTGCACGATCATAATCCTCGGCAAACCTTTCTATTCCAGGTTCATTTTCGGTGTGGTAGGTTGCAGGCAGGAGGTTGCTGCTGTTGTTTCCAATGGTGAACAAAACTGTAACATGCAGATAGTGGAAGGTGGAGAGAATGCCAACCGAGATAATCGTCCTTATAACTACAACCTACATCTGGTCAGTCAGACTATCAAGATACACATGTTAAGGTCAGGTGTAACTGAAGTGGAGAAAAAACAGAATGAGTCAAAACCACACACGCAGTTTAAAGAGTAGCATCCTTTACATACACTATAGTTATACTGCAAGATATTAAAGTGGTTTGTTTTCTTATGTCTGTGAAATGTAAGAGAGGAGAGAGAGAAAACAGAACACAGGATATACAGGTTTTTATGGGCACATTGTTTTCCAGACAGCGACCACAAATAGGGTTTCAGGGAAGATAGTGAGAGTTGATTGGGTTTGCAGCAGCTGCAACAGACAGCCAGACAGAGTGATGGAGGGGATGGAAGGGCAGCATGGGGGAGTAGCAGCAGCAAAAAGCACAACAGAGCTTGTCTGGTTGAAGCTGTAGGGCCCAGGCAGACAGGTGTCACGCTGGGTTTAGGGTTGTTAGAGAGCTGGGAAGGAGCTTTGGAGCATCATTCAGATGAAAGAGAAAGGGGTCACTGAAAAAGAAGGGTTGACTAAGATGAAAATGTGGTGTGTGTGTGTGTGTGTGTGTGTGTGTGTGTGTGTGCGTGTGTGTGTGTGTGAGAGAGAGAAGGACAGACAGACAGACTGACAGACAGAGGAGGGACAGGGTGGCAAAGGGCACATCTGAGTGCCACTGTCACTCTTTATAACTCATAACTTCGTGACACAGGGACAGATGGGGTGGCAAGCGAGAGAGGTGTGAGGGCAAGGACACACCAAGGGCACACAGAGCAGAGCGAAGCACAGGAGGCAAATAAAGACAATGGATGATACAGTGGGGAGGGTAGAAAAATGGGTCATTCTGGCTCTCAATAGCGTTGCACTCTGGACTCTTTTGAGCTCAGCTGTGGTTCCCTTTTCTGATTCATCTCCAGTTGCACATGATTGGTGCAGTTTGCCAGCCTCTCAAGCTGTCACATCAGATTTAATGTGAATTCATTAGACCATTTACTGAATTACTTGCAAGATTTTTCTTAGTAAGCGCTGCATGAGTCCACATTGTTAACACCACCTACTGTCATAAATTAGGGGTACAACTCACTGCAAAACGTCTCCTGGAGGAGATTTGTCATGTTTGCGCAAATCACAGTTTATACTACGTTCGTGCTATGTGGAAGGGAAGGCAATGACGGGAAGATTTCCTGCCTAGATCAATAAACATTGTGAATATTCATCTTCAAACATCATGCTACCGAGCAGACAAACTGCTAGCCAAAAGCCGTAGCCACTGTACAGGAGTGTCATGTGAACAACGTGTGAAAATGTTGAGCTGGACATCATACAATACAGCACAATATCAATCAATTGTCAGTACTCTGGTGGACATGTTTGCTTGTGTTGTTGTGACTTCTGCACTTTTTTAGTACCAAGGCAGTAAAAATTACAACATTGTGACTCATCATTAAATTTTGGAGACTACAAATGTTTAACCAAAAGCTTATATTAAAAATTATTGGAATGCAGATTGAAACGTAAGCATTACCCAAGCAGAGGTACGTGGGAAAGATACTTTTGAGTTTCATTCTTGGAAGGTAGAGTCCTGGAGCTTCAACCCCATTTCAGCTTAAAATATATTTCACAGGTATTTTGATATTTTTTATTGCGTGGAGCACCCCTTTAAAGGTCTAATTCTAGCCAATAATAATATTAATAATAATAGTAAAGAAGAAGAAACCTAACACTTCTGATTTTTAACTGTGCAGACTGTTGCAGATTTATTTATCCAGATTCCTTTAACCCTAGATAATCCAAAGAACGCTGTGTCAACAGGTTTTATCGCAACTTATTCTTTACCAATAGTAGTTATACTGTTGATTATTATACCACTGACATTGTTTAAGCCCCCTTTCTATGAAATACTAAATAAAAAGCAATGTTTATTTACAGATTTTGCAGCCTAGCTAGTACATGAAACAAGTATTTAAATCTAGCTTTTAGAAACCTTTAAATTGGGGGAAAAAAAAAAAAAACGATGAGATTTTGGGCCTGATGTCTGGTTGTGTCTCTGCAATAGATCTGTTTCTTAAAACTCAAAATAATGACACAAAGCAGATAAGTGAGTGTGCTGTGACAGCTACGTGTGTGCATGTGAGTGCATAGTGCTTACGTTGGCACTGGGTTGCCCTTGGCCTCACACTCGATGATGATGTTATCTCTGGGGTCGACAATGTAATCCTTCACTGACTGCTTGATTATTGTGGGGGGCTGCTTTACTGTGGGAGAAGCACAGAGACAAAGACAAGGTTATGTAAGGTTATAAAAATAAGGTTATAGAAATAAGGTTGTGTACGCACAATGCATGTACATGTGCACACAGTCATGTTTTCATCACTTCAGAGGACATTACATTGACTTATATCATTTTAAACGACATGATTTACTTTAAGGAAGATACCAGCATGCATGCTGTTCTTGCCAATGCCATTAAAGCCTGGTGTTACAATATCATCACATCACTTCACTCACTTTAACTTAAAGATCGGAAATTAAACATACGGTATACCATCAGCTGTAAGACAAAACAATAGAGCAAGCATAACCCTCCATCGTGCTGAATTCAGGCAGCGGGCTACTTTTCATCAGTTTTTTTTCTAATTTATATACTTTTTAATGACAGAAATTATCCATCTATCCATTTTCTTCCACTTATCCAGGGTCGGGTTGTGGAGGCAGCAGGCAGAGCAGGTCACTCCAGACTTCCCACCTCCAGGCAATGCTTTCCAGCTCTTCCTGGGGGATCCCGAAGCTTTCCCAGGCCAGCTGAGAGATATAATCCCTCCAGCAGGTTCTGGGTCTGCCCCAGGGTCTCCTCCCAGGTGGACGTGTTCGGAAGACCTCCAGAGGAAGCCTCCCCGGAGACATCCGAATCAGATGTCCATACTACCTCAACTGACTCCTTTCGACGCGAAGGAGCAGCTGCTCTACTCTGAGCTCCCTCTGTATGTCCAAGGTCCTCACCCTATCTCTAAGGCTGAGCCCAGCCACCCTGTGGAGGAAGCTCATTTCGGCTGCTTGTATCCGCAATCTCGTTCTTTCGGTCACGACCCAAAGCTCGTGACCATAGGTGAGGGCTGGGACGTAGATGGACTGGTAAATTGAGAGCTTTGCCTTGCAGCTCAGCTCTCTCTTCACCACGACGTGTGGCGTCACCATTAGTGCTGACGCCACACCAAGCCGCCTGTCCATCTCACGCTCCATTTTCCCATCACTCGTGAACAAGATCCCGAGATACTTAAACTCCCTTGCTTGAGGAAGCAACTCCCCACCCCCATCCGGAGGTGGCAATCCATGGAGGACCATGGCCTCCAACTTGGGGGTACTGGTACGCATCCCTGATGCTTTGCACTCGGCTGCAAACCATTCCAGTGCGTGCTGAAGGTCACGGTCTGATGAAGCCAGCAGGACCACGTCGTCTGCAAAAAACAGAGATGCGAGGTCCCCAACCGGACACCCTCCTCACCCTGGCAGCGCCTTGAGATCCTGTTCGTGAAGACCACAAACAGGATCGGGGACAAGGGGCAGCCCTGGCGGAGTCCAACACCCACTGGGAACATTTCTAACTTGTTGCCAAGAATGCGGACACAGCTCATACTTTGGTTGTACAGGGACCGAATGGTTGTAGCAGCGAGCCTGGTACCCCATACTCCCCCCCATAGAGTCCCTCGGGGGACATGTCAATAGGCCTTCTCAAGATCCGCAAAGCACATGTGGACTTGCAGGTCAAATTCCCATGTCCCCCTCAGCAGCTCCGCAAAGGTAAAGAGCTGGTCCACTGTTCCATGACCAGGACAGAATCTGCATTGCACCTCCTGAATCCAAGGTTCGAGAATTGGTTGGAGTCGCCTTTCCAGCACCCGAGAGTAAACTTTCCCGGGGAGGCTGAGAAGTGTGATACCTCGGTAATTGGAACACACTCTCTGGTCCCCCTTTTTGAAAATGTGAACCACCACCCCGGTCTGCCTCTCCACAGGCACCGTATCCAACGCCCACGTGACACTGAAGAGATATGTCAGCCATGACAGTCCGACAATGTCCAGAGCCTTCAGCATCTCCGGGACAAATCTCGTCCACACCTGGTGCTTTGCCACCGAGGAGCTTCTTAACTACCTCGGCTACTTTTACCACGGATATGGATACAGAAACCCCTGAGTCTTTAGGCTCTGCCCCTTCAACAAAGGACATGTTTACCGGGTTCAGGAGTTCCTCAAAGTGCTTCCACCACTTGACAGGTCTCCTCCCTGGCTGTACACAGACTGGGTGAATCCCTGCCTCCCCTTTCTGAGGCGTCGACGGTTTGCCAGAATTTCTTTGAGGCTGACCGAAAATCCTTCTCCATAGCCTCCCCGAACTCCTCCCACACCCGAGTTTTAGCTTCCAAGACTGCCGCAGCTGCGGCCCTTTTGGGCCAGCTGGTACCTGCCTGCTGCTTCAGGAGACCCCTGAGCCAGCCAGGCCCGAAAGGTCTCCTTCTTCAGCCTGACGGCGTCCCTCACCGCCAGTGCCTACCTGTGGGTTTTGGGGTTGCCAACCCTTCCATGACCCTAGTAAGGATTAAGCGGTGTATAGATAATGGATGGGTGGATGGACTGAGGAATCCTCAAACAGTTAGTGACTCTTGTTTTAAACAAATGTTACACACACAAGAGGATATAGTGTGTTTGATGGCCCATTTGGAACTCTTGTGAATATTTCTGGCAGCAGGATTGAGTCACAATAAACTAAAGTATGAGTTCATGGAAATGCAGAAATATATATATTATTTGTTTGATTCATTTTCACAATAACAACAATACAGAATTTGACCAGGCTTGTCCTTTAGACTGTGAGGATTTACACTGATCTTTCCTTTCTTTGTCTTTTGATTTAATGAATGGCCCTTATCAACCTCATATATCAGTGTAAACTTTCTCTACATTCTGATAATACAGATCACAGTTCCAGATTCACAGCTGTGTTCTCTCTGCTTCACATATTTAATGGCTCACTTAAGCCAAAGTCCCTCAATCGTACCATACAGCCAACATTTCTATGCCCTTTTGCATTTCTAGCCCACTGTGGCCTGCAGGACTGACATTGTACACAAGTACACACACACTCACGCGTACTGTACACACAATACAAGATAACAAGCACTTCAGAGGGCCAGCTGCCTGCTAGATCAAAGGAGAAGCACAATGCTGTAAAATAAAGCTCTGTGCTTGGACTATGAGAATGAATTCCTGTCTAACAGAGACGAGAAATGGTCTGTAATTGAAGCTGATCAGCTACACGCATACACACACACACACAAAAAGCACAATTGTAGTACATATAATATAAATATATATATATTTGTGACCAATCTGCACGAAATCAGTCGGTAAATCAGACGGTATTTGACAGCAATAAGGAGCGTAATATTATTACACTCTGTAATATTATATGTTACCTATATGTAGAAAACAACTAAATGGACCGGTCTAAGTAATAAACCCAAAATCAATTTTTTATCATGTGTTAAAGCAATTCAGGCTGTACCTCGGATACAGCCCAAGGCAAAATGCGACTGATTTCATGCAGACGGGTCACATTTATACAAAACAATCACACTATTCTGTGCTTTAACACATTTGTTACATGTCTTGTAGAAGTATGACAAAATGTGCTGGGTCGAAAATATACATACAGCAATTCTATTGTTTGGGTAAATGTCCTTTGGCCATTTTTACCTCCGTTAGGCCTTTTTGGTAGCCGTCCACAAGCTTCTGGCTGTATCTTCTACCACTCAACTAAATTTGTTGGCTTTCTGACACAGACTTGTTCCTTCATCACAGTTTAAGTGAAGATAACGGAGACCAGTCTAAAACCTTCATTCTAGCCTGATTCAGACATTTCATTACGATGTGAGTTTGGTATCATTGTCTTGTTGGAACGCCACAACTGCGTTGAAGACACAACAATCTTCCTGTAGCCTCTCAGTCCATGGTGCTTTAAGACACTGTGGACACTGACAGCTGTGCTCCTGCAGCTTCTGATTCATTGCAGAGCTGCTTTTTGCTGATTCTTGGTTGACTCTTGACCATCCTGACCAGTCACTTCTCAGCAGCAGGTGATAATTTGGGTTTTAGTTCTGATCATGGCAAAGACACAACTGAACCATGAACTTTATACTTAGAAACAACTGTAAGCACAGATGATTATGGGATCTGTAGCTGCTTTGAAATGGTTGACTTTCTTGACTTGTTCAAGTCAATAATTTGCCTCTTCAAAGAGCTCCTCAGACTTTCCCACTGTGGTGTTTGTGCCTGGTTCTAATGAGTGGATCAGATGTGTTGTAATTAAATTGACTCACAGAAGTCAGCGGCTGTAATCAATTGTAATCACTCACAAGAAAGAAAGAGGTCATGCTAGTAAGAAAATTTGATTTACACAAGTTTTACATCACAAAAACTGATCATTACAATTGCTGTATGTATTTTTTGTTTTTTTACCCTGTGGATTGTGTCATATTTCCAGCAGCCCTATACAATAAATGTTAAAAAGAAACACTTACGGTCTTGGAGGATCTTGACTGTTAGTCCAACGTAAAGCCAAAGAGAGACAGAGACAAGGATAGGCAAACTGTAATGTGACTGTTAATCATTTTAGAGACATGTTAGCATTTACTGTGCATTGCTATAACTATGCATATTCATCAGGTTTTTTACATTATAGCTCTGTGGTTCCCAACTGACCCACTAGGTTCATTTTGACTGGGTTGTGAGTGAGTGGTTTAACTTGTCAATTAAGAGGTTAAATATCAGTGAATTTTCTAGAGAAATGCTTTTTGAAGAGTGGCAGTGTAACTAACTCAATAAGTCACGTGACCATTGCCTTCCACTGTTGTTGAAGAAGTGTTATGAGATCCGCCCCTCTTTTCACTTGTTCCAGTTCCTATTTGTTTTCTATGTTATGGTTGCTGTTATTAACTGATTTCTTGCTAAAAGCCCGGTTTTGATTTGCTCCCATAGCCTCTTTTGTAGTTTATGAGAAGATCATAGGACCTGAAACCATCACTTTCAACAAAAACTGCAACAACATGAATTCTTAGTAGAATGATGCAGGTTATTTTAATAAAGTTACTCAAGTACTTAACAATTAGCATTATTTGCAGCTGCTCAAAATCTTCACCTGCTTCTTTGGTTTGGCAACTCATTCAAAAAAGGAAAAAAAAAAGGGTTGTAGGATGAAATTCTTGTTCAATAACTTCCTACACAACTATATAATATAAATTATATATTTTACTGAAAATATAATTAAGAATAATTAGCTTGTTCAAACAAAGTCGTAGAAAAACTGGACTGTGTTACATTGAAACCAGCCAGGAGTCTGACACATTGAACCTCTGTCCTGATGTGTTGTTCCAAACATATAATAAAGTGCAAAACCCACCTGCTGACCTCTAGCCATGACCACTGACTTGCTGACTTGAGCCAGCATTACATTCAGCCAGCCTACTACTATTCTTCTCTCTATCATTTGCAACATTGCAATTGTTGCTCTGTTCTTTTTTACCAGGCCTATTCATGTTATATTGTAAAAATGGTTTTCATAGTCTAATTAAACCAGAAGTAGCTGCAATGCATGTGTAGATGCACTCTCTTGACGGTGCTTCCTCCATATTTATATTTTTCTCAAGTTTTCATTTTGCTAGATCAAATTAAAATGGCAAAGGTTACTGTTCTCTCATCACTGGTTATTATTATCTTCTCACAGCAAAAAGATTTGTATCTACTGACAACCAGATTAGATGAATGGAAACTGAACGGGTGTTCATGATCTGGTATTTACATTTGGAAAATTTGTACCCTGATGCTAGACCAGTTGAGAACCACTGTGATAACACATAATAAACTCCTTTCAGACATGGAACGTGGAACATTGCTGGGTTCATCAATCCATTGAAGTGATGACATTCAGTCTTTTAAGGCCCTTTCACACATTGGTCACTTGTCCATTAATGTTCCTCACAGCTGCATTCACACAGACAACCCACATTGCTGGAGCGCATCATGGTGCACACGAGAGTCATCGAGTGTAAACAGACTAACACGAAACTAATAGCAGCTGATCAAGGTGTCTAAATAATTAATAATAATAATTGATTAGATTTATATAGCGCTTTTCTAACTCAAGGAATAACTCAAAGGGCATACACTGTCAATTATTCATTCACACACATTCATTCCAGTGGTGGTAGCTACGATTGTAGCCACAGCTGCCCCTGGGGCAGACTGACAGAGGCGTAGCTGCCATTCTGCGCCTACAGCACCTCCAACCACCACCTCAAACAATCCATTCATACGCATTCATACCAGGCAATGTGGGCGAAGTGTCTTGCCCAAGGACACAACAGCGGAATCAAACCGCCGACCTTCCGATCATTGACCGAACTGCTCTACCACCTGATTAAGTAAGTAACACTTGCATTACATTCATTCCTGGTACATGTTGATCTTTAAGCTGTTAGCGTCTGTTTTCATTGCAGTAAGTTTTTTTTTATTATGGACATTTCATTTTGTTGCCTAATAGATTAGAAAGGTGTGTTGTGATTTGCGAAATCCAGCTGTGATGTTTTTGGATAAGTATTGATGCTAAATTGTGGAAAACATCCTTCTTTGAATTACATTGCACAACCTAAAGTATCGCTGCTTGTGTCTGTCTATCCGTTGATGGGATGACTCGTTTCACGCTTGTGCTGTGTTGACAGTTATACACAAATATTACCAGGTCTAACCTAGTAAGACTGTCGGCACAACTGTTACGGATAAGTGACCAGGGAGCGCATTCCCACATGCAGCCAACCAGTTTAGCTGCTGTTAGATTAACAGAGTGCATGTCTGAAAGGAGAGATGACAACTAGTGTTTATGAGCTAAAATATCTGATATTAGTTGTGACAGAATGAGAGTGAGAGCTGTGATATTTATAGTGAAACAGAAACAGTAACTTAGGACTCACCTGTAAGCAGTTCCCATTTCAGCAAAGGATGAGCAGTGGGGGAAAGAAGACAACATATAAGTTATGCTTTAGATTGTGCATCACAGTCTGTAACACGCTGTCATGTTGTGCATTGCAACTGTAAAAACTGATTAAAAACAGAAGGAAAGCATTACCACAATTACTTTGAAAAACCTGGAAATAAAAGGTAAAATGCAAATCCTTTGTCTCATATTCATCTTTTGATGTCAAACCCAAATGTTTTCAGTCTGCAGGGAAAATAAAGGAATTGGCCTGACTGTTCCGGTACTTTTGGAGGGATGTGTACCTGCCTGATTGCTTGTGGTTTAAACCTCCTCCCACTGACACACAGAATCACAATCATGCACCCACACACAATGCTGAGGCCACCTTGTTTCAGGAGCTTGACCTTGTGTTTCTCCATGAGGTCATGTAGAGGGTCTGTTGTGTGTGCGCCCATGCATATTGTGTTACTGTGTGTGTTCTGCCCACATATATTTTACATGTATATCTTTTCAGTGTCTTGAAAGACTTATTTAGTGGTTTAAAATAGTATTCATCAGATGCCCTTTAAGGGTTGTATAGAGAGGAAGTGTGTGTGTGAATGCATGAATGTGTGTTTCCTATTGGGATGTGCAGAAAACATTCATCAATAAAGGTCAAGAGTGCAGTTTGCTGTGAAGCAGAAAAGGAGATACAAGAAAAGGCGGGGGATGGGGCTTCTCATTCTATCTGCTGAATCAAACTGTGCCTGTGGGGCCTCAGCTCTGATACCAGGCTGGATCACTACCAACTCAATCTAATGAGCACGCCCACCCCAACATCTGGTATACATTTAATGCTTAATGGTGTAGTCACATAGCACATATTAGCTATGTAGTAGAACTGTACCTTATGTTGTTTGCCTGATTCTGCTGTTTGAAAATGTTGACCAGAAATTCAGAGTCTATTGATTTATCAACACTCTTTTGGAAAATCTTAGTTGGACCAAGTTCACCCATTGTATCAACTTAGAGGAGAGAACTGCTGCCTTTCCAGGTTAGACAAGCAGATGAGCTCTGGAGCACAACATCATACATAAAGCTTTCAATAAGACACAGCAACTCATGTTAAAAAAAACAGCACTGGATTCTGATGAATACATGCACTGTGTAGTATGAGCTATATTTATAACCATGTGTACACATTCAAACGCTGTTCTTTGTGAGGATTTTTATTTTATTTTTTTATCTATTAAAAATCTATCTTCTATATTTTTAATGAAGATAACATATAATATAAACTTTTCACCAGAGCATAGACGATGAACATTACAACAAAGTCAGAAATTGGAATTTGGAAGATTTCACATAAACAAAAAGACACTCTGACAGTCAGTTTATCACAGTGTGGCAAATTCATAAAGGAGAGGTCACTGGGTTATAAGGGTAATATCCAAATGGTTTCTGCTGGGCAGGGACATATGCTTGGGTGTGGATCAGATCAATAGAGCATCATAAGTCCTGAGTTTAAAGGTCAGGAATATAAAGAAAACAGAGAGAGATGTCGCCATAGGGGGGCAGAGATATAGAGCAGCTGACAGCTGACTGCTCTGTGCGTGCGTGTGTGTGTGT
>NW_007578829.1:153053-170492 GCF_000690725.1 Stegastes partitus | reverse complement strand
TTCGGGCACTTTAAGAATCAAATACATTTTCATTGTACAACTGAGAAACATCCATCCTCACTGTGAAAAAAACAAAGTGTGTGTGTGTGTGTGTGTGTGTGTGTGTGTGTGTGTGTGTGTGTGTGTGTCTTCTCAGTGAAAACAAAGTGTGTGAATTGAGAGACAGAAAGAAGAAGCATGCCTTCTCCCTTTGTCCTTTGTGCTTTTGTACACACCTCCCTCAGGAATCCATTGAACAACAGAGTCCCATCATTTATAATGGACAGGCAGGTATGAGGATACAGCTGAGTTTGTGTGTGTGTGTGTGTGTGTATTTTGGAGATATATATGTATGTCATATATTAGGCTGTGCATGCAGGAGTGAACCTATTATCTTTACATTTGCAGTCAGTAAGCCATTCAAAGTGACACACTGTTTCCAAGAGACACAAAGCAGTCCGTTTTCATGATAATCACGTTAATGTGGTCACTGCTGAAGCTCCAGGATTTATTCAAAAATAAATACTAACTGTACATTTTTATCTTGTTGGTAACAACTTTACAACTTTGTTCACTCATTTCAAAGGGAAAGATAAAGTTTACTCTTTGAATGGAGCATATTTTATTCACTAGTTTGAAGCAAATACTTTCTGCCCAATTTACTTTTTAAAAGAGCAAATTCCAGCTTTGCATAGTAGTCAGTTTCAAAAATAAAAAGTTAAGGAAGCATTTACTTAAGTCTACCTAAAGACTTCACAGAATTTGATAAGAGACAGATGGAAAACGCTTCAAAATTAAGGGCAGCAGAAATCAAGATATCTTGACTGTTCGTGGTTAGTATCAATCAAGCTCAAAAATAATGGATCCATTCAATCCTGCAGTGTAATCTGTAATCTGTAATCTGATTGCATCTTTTCATGCATCATGTGTCCTCATCAGCTCATTGAAGGCCTAAGCAACAGTAACCCGTAGCTTTATTCTCCACCTTTTTTATATTTGTGGTAAATGGGGTATTTGAATGATTACCTTTATTAAAAAAGCTTCGTGCCTAAAACAAAGATGATGATGATGATGGCCGTGTCAAGTAGGAGGAGGAAGTGATTAGGTCCCAGGTCCTTCAGATCAGTGAACCATTCATCAGCAAAGAACTGGATGCAGTTGGTGTAACTCACTGGAGTCTGCCCCAACAAGCGTGCAGCCAGCTTTACAATGTCAATGAAAGAGTGTTCCTATCACAGATGCAGATTGGTTCATTTTAATGTACGTAGCACTGCTGTTAAGAAATGTTCTTGACACAAGAAGTAATGGATTCCAAGTCATGCCTAGTTTCAGCTCTGGTAGAGAGTTCAGTGTCTGTGTTTATTCTGTCACACGGACTAGAAGCACCATGTGCAAAAGACTATATTTGAAATCATTTCCAGGGCAAATGACAGTGTTAAACTTTGTGGTGTTGTGTTTCACTGACTACTGTATGGCACATGCTCTTTATTGTATATGATGTTGGATTCATCAGACCAGTTTAGCTCACATTTTAAAAGAGCAACAGGGAAAGCTGCCAGTTGAGCAACACATTTCCTGAATTCTGTCTGAAGTGACTGATCAACACCCGGCACACCAACCCGCCACAGTCATGGCGTCTCAGCTTTGCTAATCTATCATGAACTGCAAATATAATGGAACAGACATAGAAGGCTGATGGAGCATGAGTCACGTTTTAGCTAACGTACATGAGCTGCGCTACTATGAGGAAGACAGGACAAAAGTTTGAAAACATTTGCAGATATTATGTACGTCTGAGGCATAGATAGGCCAGATAGGGTGTGATTGATCCAAACTCAATGGTATGAACCCACAACCCTCAACTCACTCACTGCTCAGCATTTGCATTAAAATTCCACACACCATCATCCATGTGACACTCGCACACATGATCAAAATGTGTGGCACATCCAGCTGTTTTGTCCCTACATTTCTCAGTAGTTCTGATCTAACCTGTTGAGTGACGTCATTAATGCTTCACACCAAAAATCTATGATCTTTTTATGACTTTAGATTTTGGATGCTTTCACTTCACGAAATATCAAGTAAATATTCAGACCAGAGCATTGGCCATGTTTGAAAAAGTTACAGGTATACAAGTAATGCTGACATCACATACTCCTCATCAGGGGTGTACTTCTGATTTTGGTACAGCTATCTCTCACAACATACATCCTGAGAATGCCTGATCTAGACCCTACTTTGCCTCTTCCAAATGGACGTACATGGGTGCCCTATGAAAAAAGCAATACAAACAACAAAAAAATGTAAAAACAGAATAAGAAATGATAAAAGTAAAGTAATAAACAGCGCAATAAAAAGACTAGAATATGTAAAAAGGTGAATAATAGAGAACTCAATGAATAAAATAAGTTTAAAAAAAAAAGAGGAATAAATAAATACAATCTACCAAAGCAATCACAAGCCTGACGAAAAACGTAGGTCTTGAGTTTGCTTTTAAAAAATACCAACACTATCTGTTGTCATTATGACCCATCTGTATGAGCCAGCTCTCCTTTAACCATATGAATTGTGACAGTTTTCGGTGCAGCTTTTGCGTTGCAGTTTTCTGTACATGAGTGTAAGTGGGTCTGATAATTGCTCAGTGACTTACGATCTTGAGGGACTTCGATGGGTGCTGCTTCATGCCACAGCAGAAGCAGTAATGACATCAGAGCCAGGGCCGCATGCCCGACCTGCCCCAACATCTCTTCCTCTCCGATTGGCCGGCCTCGCCCCTCGCCTCTCCTGATTAGCTAGTTGGATCTCTTGACAGCCGCACTGAAGACCTGTGAGTACAGACACAGAGACAGAAGGTCAGAATGAAGACAGCGTAGTAGATTTCACAGCGTGCATGTACACTATAACACTTGGGTAGTTGTGCATATGCATTCTGGCGCAAAAGATGTGTGTTGGCTCTGGCCTACATTCACAGCTGAGTCCCTGTGTGGCTCCCTTGAGAGAGCAGCCTGGAAACAAAGCCAAGGAGAAGATCTGTGGCACTGATTCTTAAAGTGAGATCAGGCTGCAGTCATGGGCTACTTCACAGGATGACAGACTTTCTATTTTCAAAGCAAAAGCTTGGAACATGGATGTTTTTGCCAAAATGTCTGGTGCATCTACTACAATAACAATATGCTGAATGAATGATAATGCTGTGAGATCTGTGGCAATATTAAATTGACAGTAAAATGACAGTAACATTAGAAAGCAGGAACTTTACAGCTGATGCTTTAAGATCCATTTCTTTAATTGTGGTGACACCTGCAGTAGCAAATGGGCTGCGTAAGTAGGTTGTGAAGGGATTTCTAGTGGACAGGCGAGACATCATTGGTTATTTCAGCATGTGCCCCAGTACCACATATGCTCACGGTCTAGTAACAGTGCCCTATAGAGGCTGTAGTAATAAACTTCATAACATGTTTATTGTTGTAACCTTGATGATAAATGTCCTCTAACCTGAGCAAAAAATGTATTCTAATCCAAACCCTGATTTTTCTAAACCTAATCAAGTTGTTATTTAACCACAGTTTAACAGTTTATTTGTGGCATCCTCCACTAGGATGTGTCATATCAGAGGCTAAAGGTGAATCACTCGAGTTAGAGGATTTCCTGGCATTGACGTACCACTACACAGTGGTCATGAAGCCAGGTCTGTGACTAAGCCCGACTTTCCACATTAACATTGTGAGCCCTGCACTATTTTCAGCATCATTTCACAACCTTTACGTGGAAGCTCTTATCTATCCAGAGCTTCCATCATTTGATATAATACTTGCATATTTATTTTTGTTTGTATTAGTCTTTATACTACAGGGGGGAAAAAAACTATTCTGTATCTTAAAATTGTGTTTTTACATGTATCTTACCATAAAACGCTGGCAGTAGAGATGTCGTTTTTATAACTATGTTGGGAAAATGGGTGAAGAACTATTGCTCTTACAAAGCTCTGATTCTGCTCCGTCTTGTGATATGATACTAATATGTCATAACCAATTTTGCATTGCAGTTATTAACATCGACATTCTGTACATTTCCTCTGCTTTTGTCCAAGTTTAGACTTTTTGTTCTCAGTAAGTGGCAAACACAGCAGTGAGATATAAACCTGCACAGATACTTCATACTGACCCTACAGGAAGTTGTAGGTGGATGACAACATGGACACAATATTCACATTTTTCTGCACTCAGTGTTCTAAACTATTCTGCATACTCCCAGATTTACCTGCCAGCCAAGACTTTCTAATTCACACCCCCACTACCTCCACATGATAACCAGGTCTGTGTTCTGGCAAACCTACCAGGACCACCTGCTCGCTGTTAATCCCTGTCCACATGCTGTCATCCCCCACCAAGATCAGTCCTTCAGTCTGCTTCACATCACACCAGAGCTCAAAGCTATGACAACGGAATAAATGAAGAATGAAATCACGTGGGAGTGTGGGGGTGGGTTTTTACCATAAGGTTGCCATTTCAAATCTCCCAGAAAATCAGGGTGGAGAATGTGACACAATACTGTGTCACACTGGGTACACTCAGTCAACTGTGGCAGAATCTACTGTATAAATATTAATTATAATTTAAACCTTTGCAATTCAACTTCTGTTCAAATGAATAAAACAATTAGCACAATGAACAATGTATGTGAAGCAATGTATTGTTTTTATTAAAGCAAGACTATGTACCTTTTGAAAGAAGGCACGATACATTCTTTTCTCTTCTTTTTTTTTCAACAGTGGTTTGAATTCATAGACAAACTGTTGCTCAGTTCTTACATTCAGGGGTTTTACTGCTACAGCCTCGTTTGCATACACTAAATTTGACATAAGTTATGGTGTATGTAATTTTTATGCTATTTGTGGGTTGCAATTTGAAGTTACAGTTTGTACCACTTCTTTTGTTGTTGTTGATTTGTTTTGGAAACAATACCAAAAAAAGTGAACACTCGGCCATTTTTCACCATATGTTCAGATTGGAAATATTCACTATAATAGCTGAAATATAAGCCAATAGTTTTTCCAGGAAACTAGGTTTGAAAGTATCAGAATCAGCACAGAACATCAGAGGGTACCAGTGTGACACAGTCTTCTGCACAAAGTGTCCCATGATGGTGCTTTTAGGCTAGTGTTGTTAGTTTTCACTATGTTCGCAGTCAGTCAGCTCTAAAGTGTTTGTTACCCTGGTTCAACCTGCACCACTTTCTCAAGGTTCTGGTAGCTTCACTGCTATGGAGGAAAAAACTCACGAGAAAATGCAAGTTCACAGCATCTCCCAACAAAGGCAGAAGTTTAGTTCTGAATTTCAGCTCAAAGAGAGTCTGAAAATAAACTGAATGAAGAGACTGACAGTGACTGACAGACAGAATGCACAAATGTGGGTTTTGTGTATTAGAAAATACTGTGATCAGGAAATTCTCCAAGTAGTGCCACAGATGTTGGGGTTAAATTCTAATCATGGTCATCCTATAATTGTGCCAAAACAGTGTTAACTCTCCTGTACAATGAAAAGCATGAAGTGTGTCAATGGTGCAATGCTCTGGACAAAACATACATGAGCTGTGAAATAAAAGAATTATCTCACAACAGAGGGGACACAACAGCTTTTCAGCCCGAGGGCAGTAGTCAGATTTCACCCAAAACCTGCAAACACCTACTACACACACACAGACACACACATTATGCATAAACCATCTGGTGGTAAGTCAGTCCAACCCTATACAACTAAATAGCTAATCTGCCCCTGGGGAGTTCAAACCCCAGAAATGGATGGTACGAGGTGCCAATCATACAAACACACACACACCCAAACACACCCAAATACACACTCACACACACACACCATGCATGGATGCAGATGCACAGGGAAATACATGGTTACACATGGATGAAGAGACACCCTGACACACCCTCTCTTCCCTCGGCAAACACACAAACACACACTAAAGCACACATATCTCTGCCAGCCAGCTGTTGTCAAACCTGACCAGCATCTCCCAATCTCTGTTAACTACTGAACTCAGTGAGAACACATACACACTAGAAGAGAATGTGGAGTGAGGGGATTAGCAAAAGAGCATGCCACACAGTCCAATGCAAGCCTTAAGACAGGAATCCACTTTGAATTACAGATCTGTTCCCAAGAGAGACGTCATGGAGTGAGAGAAATCAAGATAAAGAGAAAAGAAAGAGGAAAAAAGAGAATGGCAGAGTGAAAGCTCTGAAATAGGTCAACGCTTCTCTCTACCTCGCTCCACTCTGCAGTGCATTATAAATGATAGCACAAACTGATGCACTGAGGCTGAATGCACAGGAATTCCAAGAAAAGGGGTCAGTGAATGGCACTTACTGCCGGGGTTTCAGAAACGTTGATGTCAAACTATTCATACACTGTGCTCATAAATGTTGCCAGAATTATTTCCAACATTTACATGAAAAGTACACACATGTTTTCAAGCCCTACAGATGTCTGACATGTTGCAAACCTTTCTAAAACACCACTTTGACATTTTGGAGCATATAGCTACAAGTCTTGATGTCACCGTAAGGTTTCCAGGTAACCAATGAATATTTAGGGACCTGTCCAAGAAATAGTCCCTCTTGTAAGTCTGTCCTTGTCATTTTCACTCTTCAGTTATGTACAGATTAAACAAACAGAAGTACCATGAAAGGCAAACACATGAAGAGACACTTGAAGCATGTGACTTCAGTCTGCTTTCACAGCACTGAAAAAATGACAACGTAAAAATCCAAGAGTCTGAATGAAGCGATGGGAAAACTAACCTCCATCAAAGTAATGCATGTACAGAACAGACGAGAAATGCTGTCTTTTTCAACGACTAACAGTAGCTCTTTCTATGGAATCAGCACCATCAGCTGTTTATGGCAATGTCCTCAAACCTCTAATACTCGTACAAGTGTAGAGGGTAGAAAATGTCATTTAATCCTATTTTCTTTGTTAATTTTTTTCTTAAAACTTTAAAATTTGCACTACATTTTACTACAAACATGTTTCCCAGGAACCTGTTGTGTAAGCCAATGAAATAAAGACTCCTAAAAATCACACACAGCTGATTAGAGGTAACGAATTTGTGCTACTGCTAGGCCTAATATTAAACATTATATTTTTAGCTGTATCGTCTCATTTGGAGTTGACAGGTGTGCTCCACTTGTCACACCTAAAGAGCTATGAAACAGTAACATGGAATAAAGCTGACTTCAAGCAGTAGACTGAAAAGTTGAGGGACTTTGTGATAATGGTAGGAACACTGAACAGGCCTTTTCATTTATTGTCTACAACAAAAGCTTTATTTCTGAGATTTATACATTACACATACAGAGGAAAAAGGTCCACGGCCAAAGTTATCAGCACACTGACTTTCTGGCAGAAAAGAATGTTGATCTGCACATGCATCCAAGTACAGAGACTATTGTACTGCAAAATCTTCCAGCTTGTTCCAGGAGGGCAATTGTGCAATTTCTGGAAAGTGAGAAGCCACTTGGGGATCATGTCTTTTTTACTGCAGCAATGACTCTTCCTGCTGTTTTGGTAAATGGTAAATTTTCTACCGTAGTGGTACTCAAAGTGTTTTCTCATTCACCCATTCACACACACATTCATACACCAATGGCAACATGCAAGGTGCTGCCTGCCAATGGGAGCAACTTCCTTTGGAGGAGCGGGGGATCGAACCGCCAACCTTATGATTAGAGGATAACTGCTCTATGACCTGAGCTGCCCCACCTTTGGGGGTGGGTGGAATCTAGTCAGATCAGGCCTCGTGGAATTTACATCTTTGGAAATGGGCCCTTGTCATATTAGGTAATTATGGTTCCTTTAATTCACTTGGTCACAGCACTTGTCAGACTAAATGCTGAAACCAGCCAGCAATTATTTATGCTGTTCAATTCAATTCAATTTTTTGTATAACACCAATTCACAACACGTCATCTCATAGCACCTAACATAGTAAGGTGCAGATCTTGTGATTTTTGAAAAGAGAAACCACCAATCCAAAGTTACCTTTGGATTGCCTATGAGCATGCAGTCGGCGACATTAAGAAAGAACCCAACTTCATGCTGTTACACAATCAGCATGACTGGGGAATGTCAACAAGATGAGCTCTAACCAAGATGTCTATTTCTATTTATGACACCCCATGTCATGTGACAAACCTTTAATAAGGTTATTAAAGGGTTTTTAATATTAACCCAACAAGGGTTGATATTATCTAGGTGTCAGACATCTCCCATCCAACCTCCCACCTTATCAGTAAGTGCCTGTGTGGCTGGCAACACTTATTTTTAAGCTGGCACTATTTTGCGTTGTTCCAAGAGCTCAACAACCAATCAGCATTTTCTCCCCACTTCATGGCAGCGACGAGAAATCTGAGCAACCCTGTTCACGAAAGTGGCTCAGAAAAAATTGAGGGTCAGTGTGTAGGGCAACAGATTCACTGCAGGGTAGTCTGGGGGACTCACATCCACGTACAAGTGGAGCACAGAGCTGGAGGGTTTGCTTTGGCGGGCTGTTCTGACAGTGGTACAGTGTACTGTATGTTGTTTTACATTTCTCGTTGACCTAGCTTACAGATTTTACTTTACAAACATACACACACACAAGGTGACTGTAGAGACGAACCCAAACACCACCAGGTCAGACTCATCGTAGTTTAACCTTAGGCTCGTAGCCTCAGGCACACATTAGCATCACACACACATAAAGTTCTTCTCCTAGCCTAACATTGTTCAGTGCATAATAGACCCCATTAAACAAATAGATGAAATTTCGTCTGGCCGCTCCTTTCTGCCTCTCATGCTACAGGCTCTAACAGAAACAGATTGGCCTGTTGAAGGCTATTTCTAAAAATAACATGTTAATTTGTATCATGTTAATACAGTGTGCATTGTGTATCAGTGAGCACTGTTTAGTGACCTTAGATGAATTTTGCCAGGAGCAGGTTTAGACTGGAAATCTTGACACAGAAAAAAAAATAAAATGTTAACCTACTTCTAGAAATTGTGGGGAATTAGCATAAATTTGCTAAATGAGACTTTTAAGCATGGTTCAGTGTGTGTCCTTCATTATTTCAGATGAGAGGGTCATTTCTATACGAAAGACCCCAGTCATTAATGTGTTTTATCATAGGAGACTTGGTACAGTGAAGTCTATAGAAGTAAACCACATTTACAAGTCTTGTTAGGCCAAATACAGGATAAATACATTCATCTTCAGACTCTTTTTTTTTTTTTTAAATCATAGCACTCAGGTTTTAAAATGCATCAATCCCCAACATAAAATGAACTGTGAAGGCTAGCGTGATTAAAATGATGGAAGCTGAAATTTTACAGCTCCAAGCTCAAGACTTCGTTAGCTGTTGTAGGGTTTCTTTTGGGCTTTTTTTTTTCAAGAGTTTCATAACATGCAAGGAACTTTCCATTTTATGTAAAACAACAGATTTCACAATTGAATCTGGATTTAATTTATAAGCGCAGATCACATACTGCACACAATACAGCACATATTGAAAACATCAGCACAATTGTACACACTGATCTCTTTTTGTCAAATGTTTGACTCCTGTCATTGTGGTGGACACTTGGCCTCAAATAATCACTCAGACTGCTATCATGGCAGCGTAACTGGAGCTATGTAACAATTTTCTTATAGCCACCAAAGTGTCTGTTTATGTTACATATCGAAATCGAATCATCTGTGTCTCCCATCTTATCAGACACACTTATGTAGTGGATAAAACCTGAAAGATCTCAGTTAGTCATCCCTGCAGAGAAAAGTAACTGAATTTCTCACTGCGCACATACGTTTTTAGAATGTTGGTCTCACAGTCTCACAGTTCTCTCATGTCCTCCCACTCAGACTCTCTCTGGCAACTGCAGTCCTCCAACTACGATCATGGACAGTTTTGGCAGTAAAACAGAAAGAACATGAAGAAGCTGATACTATTTGTGTTGGATATTAGGAAGCGTCTAATAGAAACCAGATGTTGTTTATGCAAAAGAGAATATGTCTCCAAGTCTCCAAGCTTGATCTGGTGATGAGAACAATGAAAGGACAGAACTTCATTTTCTGGAAATGATGTTGTAACAAGGGTTTGCTTTTGTAGGACGGGAACATTCAGTTCATTAAGTAGGTGAAAGTTTAAATACTGTGAGAAGAACTCAGACAACATCAGAGATTATTATCACTGTCATTATCTATCATTATGACTATTATTGCGCTTAACATTTACAGTTGAAACCAGAAGTTTACATACACTGTAAAAAAAAAAAAAAAAAGACACATAACCTTTTTTTTCTCACTGTCATTAAATCAGACTAAACTTTTCCTGTTTTAGGTCAGTTAGGATTACCAAAATTGTTTTTTTTTTGCTAAATGCAAGAATAATGGGAGACAATTATTTAGACATTTTTTATTACTTTCTTCAAAGTCAGAAGTTTACACACACTAAGATTACTCTGCCTTCAACTATTTGGTAAAGCCCAGATGATGATGTCATGGCTTTGGAAGCTTTTGATAGGCTAACTGACAACATTTGAGTTAACTGGAGGCAAACCTGTGGATGTATTTTAAGGCAAACCTCAAACACACTGCTTCCTTCTGTGACAACATGGAAAATCTAAAGAAATCAGCCAAGATATCAGGAAGAGAACTGTGGACCTCCACAAGTCCGGCTCATCCTTGGGTACAATTTCCAGATGCCTGAAGTCTGATTTAATGTCAGACAGGAAGAAAAAAAAAAAGGTTTTATGTCTTTTTATACAGTGTACCTAAACTTCTGGTTTCAACTGTATATTAATAAGTGAATGCATATGTAGTATCTAAATTATGAATGAAATTATGAATTATTAAACATATGACTGAAACGTCATAATTAACACAAATGAATACTTTTCTCCACTGCATCATCTTTTTATTTAACCATGTGCACTGACGGGTTTGGTGCAATGCTGTGCTTTGTCTTTGTCCAAGCAGAGAGAGCGTTCATATTCAGGTATGCTCATCCCTAACCCACTGCATACAAACACTCACTCAGTCTTTGCCACTATTCCATTGTTCCCAACACTGGCAAATTCCATTAGAGTCATTTTGAAAGGTGCTGAGTGCTAATGGTGCTCTTCAGAAAACAACATGATGGGGACGGGGCTGATTAATGTAGAACACAGATTTGGAGTGTGCATTTTAGTGCATGTACGTTATGTGTAAACGTGGATCAAAAGCAGAAAATTCATTTTTTTTTTCACACTTAAGACGCTTTTAGTGATTCACCGTGTCATTATTCTTGCAGAGCACATATGAATTTTGTGGGTGTGTGTATGTGCCACATGCATGCCTGCAAACAGCTATTCTTTACTCTTCACTGTGTACCAACCAATAGAACATCTTTGGGGTATTTTAAAGAGAAAGGCAGATCACTACAACTCCTCCTGCAGAGATTAGCTGAAAAAAGATCATTTCTGAATGAGAATGGAGGAACATCTATCCAGAAATTTGTGTACCACTGATATCCTCCATGGAAAGGAGGATTAAGTCTCATCGAAAAAGGAGGGCATACAAAGTACAGAAAGAATACAAGGATTGAATCTCAGATATGAAAGGTGTACTGACTTTGTTGTGTTGAGTTCCTGCTGTTGGGCCTGCATTTCCAATATAACAAATCTTACTCTAAATAAAGCTTATTCTAATTACAAACACTGTGTTCGGCTACACCAGAGGCATTACCACATCAACTGCCCTCTCAACCATTCCTGTGACCTCCATATAAACCCCCAAAACAGCATCACCAGTTCTGCTCTACAAACATGGCCAAAATAGCCCTCTACCCATCACACACAATTAACCTCAGCACAAAAGTACCCTCATTGCTGCTTGGAGTACATAAATAAACAGGTGCAAGCAAACCAGTGTTAGTTGGTGGTCCCTCCCTGCTCAAATCCCATCTACTTTTTTTTGAGATAAAAAGCTTTATGAGAGCGTTTATTGAGTAGGCCATTACCCACAGCTGCAAAGTGATCGCAAAACATGTCAGTGACTGTTCAGACTTCCACATTGTGCAGTAATAAATCAAAGCAGCATGTTGCAGAATTAAAAGAAAAACTCAGCAAACTTTCTGAGGAAGTGCTGAAAGCAAAAGTCTAATTGTTTATCAGCTGGACATGTCAACACACTGAAACAGCTTTTAAGTTTAATGTTCACCAGCTGAATGTGTTTAAGCTGCAATATCAGTCTTGTAGTCAAATGCATGCATATGAATTACATTATTTATTTTGTGGAACTTTTCAAATGAAGGGAAGCATCTTTGACATATTGCCACAGATAATTAAAAAAAATCATCTTGCCTCATACAGTGCTGTGAAGAAAAACATTTGTTCTGTTGAGTTCTTCAGTTTTTCTGATTATTTTCTACTAAACTTCAAACGAAATCTAGTATCAAACAAAGGCAACCTCTGTAAACACAGATTACAAGTTAGTTGTTTTTTTTTTTCCAATAGTATTTTATTTTTTACTTAACAGTTGTTTCACTTCAAGCAGCCAAACCATTCGTTTTTAGTGGAATTTCAACCCACACTTCTTTGCAGAAATACTAGAGCAGCTATTTCGGAGGCTTTGCGAGTATGAACTGTTCTTTTCAGGTCCCACCACAGCATCTCAATAGAGGTTCAGGTCAGGACTTAAACTAGGCCACTGCAAACGTTATGAGCCTTTTAAACCATTCTGAGGTGGACCTAAGTCTAGCTCACATCAGAGGAGATATCTGGCTTGGGATCCTGGTCTAATGTTTTTCTCAGATTGTTTGACAACGTGAGGGATTTACAGATCCACAATTGGGGCTGTCCAGATAATGTGTGATATTTGGGGAGTTAAAATTGGAATTTGTTATCATGGGATAAGCAAAACACATTAAAACTGCTTAAAATCTCCCCTCCATATCTCACTGAAGAATACACAACCCATGTTGATTGCATCTTCACAAACATTTCCTCATCCAGACTCATTTAGCCTTCTGTTTGTTTTGTCTTATTACAAGGTATTATTAACCTTAGAGCAGGTTTTTCTACTGCAGTCTCCATTCTGTTTACATCTGTTTCCCCATGAGACCACACAAGGAGAAGCTCTGCTCTCCAACCATTCCCTGTCATATGACAATCTTAACAATACCCTGCAGTGTGTGTTGCACCATTATTTTCCAGTCTTGTATTGAGTGCATGTCTGACATTAGAAAGAAGTTTCTCCATGTGTCTGATGCAACCCAATTTCAAAATCAGTTTTAAGAGCCCTGTAGTGGGAGCTAGACTCAGTCTTATGCCTGAGATCACTGTTTTGCTGTAAAACCCAGTTGCACTTGAGCTTGAACTAACTGACTGATGACCTGACACTCTCCTTCAGTGTTCTCTGTCAGGGGTGATGTGAATGAACAGGGCTGCTAGTGTTCAGGCCTGGGTTTGTCTAGTCCAGCTGCAAACAGGTAGCAGTGCAGTTTGGTAAGCTTTTTTGGGATAAAGTAACTAAGTAGGTGAACACTCATTCACACATGCCATGTTGGTGTTAGGGCTGCAAGGTGGCGCAGTTGGTAGCACTGTTGCCTCGCAGCAAGAAGGTTGCCGGTTCGCGTCCCGGTGGGGGACCGGAATCTTTCTGCGTGGAGTTTGCATGTTCTCCCCGTGCAGCGTGGGTTCTCTCCGGGTTCTCCGGCTTCCTCCCACACAGTCCAAAAACATGTTGAGGTTAATTGGTGATTCTAAATTGTCCGTAGGTGTGAATGTGAGTGTGCTTGGTTGTCTGTCTCTAAGTGTAGCCCTGTGATAGACTGGTGACCTGTCCAGGGTGTCCCCTGCCTTCGCCCTAAGTTGGCTGGGATAGACTCCAGCCCCCCCGCGACCCTAGTGAGGATTAAGCGGTGTATAGATAATGGATGGATGTTGGTGTTAATAAGTACAATTATTATTTACAACTTTTAATTTGTGTGAACACATGTTGGCTTCATTTTGTTAGATTTTGTCTAAAGATCTGATACAGATTAGCATGAGACAAACACAAAACAAGCCTTCGCCCTAAGTCAGCTGGGATAGGCTCCAGCCCCCCCGCGACCCTAATGAGGATTAAGCGGTGTATAGATAATAGATGGATGGATGGAAACACAAAACAACAAAAAATCAGGAGGGGGTCAAATAATTTTTCACAGCATTGAATGTGATCTTGAAGAATATGTAAAGGATCGTGGTAGCAGAACGACTGCTGATTATGGACTACGAATTAATCTCCCAATGGTTGGAAAAGTCTGTTCTTGTAAAAGTTCATATCTAAGATGCAGCATTGATTGAACAGAAGTCCTGACTTACGCTCACGGTTGGGGACACTTGTCCTCTTGTCTGCCCGCCCACTCAGTCGTGACACCAAGCGACCTGATGAGAAACAAAGAGAACAAATAAACAATATTACTATGGAATCAGTTTCAGCAAACAAATATTCATTCACAGGTCAGTTTAAACAGACGGCTTCACGCCCCTCATTGAATTACTCTAAACAAGCGGTGGTTGCATCAGACTGCAGGTCATACAGGCTGGATCCCTGAGCAGGTCATGGTGAATAATAACTATTTGTAGCTGAACCCTCAGAGACACAGTCTGCAGTAACTCAGAAGAGACAACAGAAGTCAGATGTGCTGGCTGCTCATTAGTCTTATGGCCTGAGCACAGGAAGAAACAGAAGATACAGTAATGCAGACAGTACACACACACACACACACACACACACACACACACACACACGCCTCAGGACTGTCTGCTGAAGTGGTATTTCTCCAACTGTGTGTTTTCGCTTTCAAAGAGCTTGTCTGTATGCCAGCTGCTGCCCTTAGGATCACAGGATGCTCTTTCTTTTTGTCCTTCTCACACATACTGTACACTGAAACACAAACTAGCGCGCAGTCTGCCTGGAGGACTGTGGAAAAGCCTCTATGGGACAACAAAAACACACAAACACACTCTTGTTATCTCCAATACAGTTTGTGCCGTAATGACACAATGCTTAAATCAATACAATAACACAAACTACAAGGAAAATTACACCTGTCACATACACCTATTATACTTATAGAGCTAAGGTCTGGGACGGATAGGAGAAAATGCCCATCTCCAAACACTGCACGTCCACTGAATAATAGATGTATTTCTAGGTTTAGCAACACACTTAAAAAAGGTGACTGTTTGGAAAATGTTCCAATAAATTGCTGTGAATAAGAACTTTGTGTCCTCTGATGCAGCTTACAACAATACAGTTATAAGGCTGAGTGTGCTTATCGTGTTTTTTCACCTGGTTTTTACATTTTTTAAATCTTTTTTTAACTGTTCCTGATGAGAGAGTTTGTGCAGTCATTTCTACATTTCTATGCAGGCTAGTACACTCTGATAATATGTTATAGAATACAAAAATACACAAAGTAGTACAACTGTGTACTGTATTATATGCTTTGTGTGTTATTCAGATGGAGGCGGAAACTAAATACATTATCTCATCACACAGGTTATAGAGAGAAGTCTGGCAAGTAACATCCTACTGTTTTAACTAAAGAAGTGAATATGTTTAAGGAGAAACATAGTTTTTAATGCCACCACATAGTTCATTAATATTTTACATAACGTGTGTACCTTATTTTGTATGCTATGAAACTTATTTTACATTATGCATGTGTGAATATATATATACATGTATGTATGTATCTATCAGTGTACTCAGCTGCAGTGTGGTTGAACCCTAGTGCTACATCATCCTTAAATCAAACAGATGACTATAAGGTTCATTCAATATGAGTTTAAGCTTTAGTATACCCGATCTGACGACAGTACAGCACATATCGAACATCTGGGGGAACAATGTTTAACTGGGTTAAGTGCATTGCCAAAGGGCACAGTAGCGGTGTGTTCCACTTGAGGAGAATGTGCATGTGAGTCTTCAGTACTGAGTAATACTACAACTGTATACACGGCAGAGCCTCTCGTTTTCATCTTGTTTTAACAGCAGCACCGTCTAAGCAGCCCTGAGGTTCACCCAACTGCATTCTCTTTGAATGCAAACTGACCTGACTGCTGCAACAACACTACATCAAAAAATGACAAAAATTTGAAAAATTGTGTTTTGGCTCACTGGTTCACAGCAATGATTGACTGTTAGGTCACTGTAGATAAGCTGGAAGAAGGACTGGGTGAGGCGTGCTTTTAGTTTTACTTCCAGAAGTCTTGGAGTAACACTTACCTACTAGTCTAAAGATAAACAAACATTCAACATTCAAACATTTTAGTTTTACGTTGTCCTAAATAGGTTTCACCATTACAACCATATCTGTATACAAGACTGTTCTACCATAAGAAATAACCATTTGGTTGTTTAACCAAGCAGCTTATTACCATTAGTTATATTTAGTTGTAAAGCCGCCTGACACAGTCATCATGTGACAGCATCAGTTTCAACAAATGCTCCAAAACAGCACATGCACATACATGTTCAATTAACAGTGTCTACAGGCAGGGGAGATTATGTCAGGAATGGAAAAGGAGAATGTCAGGCAGCACTGTTACTGGGCTACGGTGCTGGGAGGATGTCAGAGTGGATGGATGGGTCAGCAGAACACTGGACTACAAAATGGGAGACTGAACCTCTTTTTCAGACCAATTTTCTTTTAACAAGGACTGTTCCTTAGTCGTAAAGGTAGGGATGGCAGAAATGTTAAAAAAAAAAAAAAAAGACAGAAAGGATACTATTACTCTTTAAATACTCCTCCCTCTTGGCTCTGCGTCTTAAGCCCTTCCCACCAAGTGGGCACAGATGTATGTAGGACACACAGGATTCAGACATCACTCTCCTGAGTGGACGTTTACCAACCAACCCATTGTACCACCACATCTCATTGTTGCTGTGGACTTTAGTTTTTTTACTGTCGCACCTGATCTGGGTGAAAAGACCTGTGATAGGCCAAAACCTACTGTCACAAGCTACAAATTCTACAGCTTGAAAATAGAGCCAAAATAACATGGAGAAGTCTTGTTTCTTCTCAGATGTCAATTACAATATGCTGAAAGGGTATGAAAGTCCAATGACACCAAAAAATTCTGCGTATTCAGCTTTAAACACTTGATGAAATCTAACCAAGTTCTCTTGCATCTAAACCTAATCAAATCTTTACTGTAGGATCAAAACTGAAGAACAGGATCCACTTGTAAACATGCTGTGCTTCCTCACATGCTATAAATAGTAAATAAAAGAGGAAAAAAAGGTGCTCTGAATGTGTGATGTGAATAAAGAAACAGATGTTGTTGATGCTTTCCATCAAACACACCCCAGTGTAGCTCTCTGTCCTGCTTTCAACAGCCTAATGGGACAATAAGAAGTGTGTGTGTGTGTGTGTGTGTG
>NW_007578829.1:151153-152815 GCF_000690725.1 Stegastes partitus | reverse complement strand
TGTGTGTGTGTGTGCTGCTCACCTCCATACATGCATATAGCTCCCACCCCCAACCTGCTATCCACCCTCGAGATATAGCTGCTGAACTCTGTCTATCACTGTGCCACACACACACACAAAAAGGCAGCGAGGTCACGGTAATAAATGGCTCTTACAAACATGAGAAGGTCATGGGTCAGATGCTAAATAGGTTGTGGGGGAAAATATCTCTATGACAATGACATCATTTCCTCTCATTAGATGGTCTCCTAATGGCCTACTTAACATACTAAACATGATGGCTTGATGTGGGAGATGTTGGGTTGAATTTTGTCTATGAGCAAGAAAAATTGCAATTCTGCTTGAGTTTTGTAGTCTAAGACATTTTTATTGGATCTTCTGCACCTCTAGAGAGAAAAATATGTCCAAAAAAATCTGTCCATTAAGATATAGTTAAATGTAAAATCAAATCACATTTTCTTTATTATCCAAACATTTTCAGAGCATATAGAACAGCACTGATGCAGATTGTTCATCCTGTTTGTCCAGCTGGTAGAATCCATGCTGGGTGATTCATCACAGTAAATTTACTACTATTGAAATAGCACAATGACTATATAAGATACCAATGACTTTCATGCACCAGCACTCCACTGGGCAAAAAAGACAGTGCCAGTAGTAGAACTGGTAGTTTTGTAGTAGCAACACCACTCTCATTGTCTACCTCTATGAATTTCTGAAATCCATTCAATGAGGGCCACAAGTTGACGACCAGTGCAGCAGCATTGTCCATTGAACTCCATCTGCTGAGGAAGACTTTGAGTCATGATTAAAAGAGCTGTATAAAACTAGTAAGGGAATTTTGAGGGGGGGGTTTTGTCATACTGATTCATTCTACAGTGAAAACACTTTAAATGGAACTTTCCCATCCTGAGAACAACACACTCTGTATACAATACTAAATTCCATATTTTTCAGAATGCGTTGTCATGATAACATGATTGAAGAGATGATTTGGCAAAAAAAAAAATGTAAATAAACCAATAAATTAAATAAAGCCAGAACCTAATTTGCTTATCTCATCAGATTAGTTCAAACACGTAGATTAGACGCAGATTTGTAGGCTATTACTGAGACTATTACCTTCCACAGTACATCAGCAGACTAAAAATGTATGAATGCATGTGTGAAATTACATTCCTATCCATGACGACGTCCTGCTCAGTTAACTCTCAGGTCCTCGATGGAAGCAGAGCAGGGACAAAACAAAGCAGTGTCAGATTGCAAACCCTATCTGCAATGAGCACAACCTCTAGGGAAGGTAAGATGGAGGAAATGAGGATGGAGGATGAAGGGGGTGCGGGGTGAATGCATGGTTGCCAGGCGATACATGTGTGTATCTGGATGTCATGCTTGGCAGGAGCTGTGGCTCGATGTTGCAGAATGACCTAGTTTTAATCGAGAGAGAGAACGCATGAATTGAAAAAGAGAGAGTGGGAGAGGAGACCAAGTGGGATGCAGTGGCAAGACAAGCAGGTTCACCAGTTCTATTTTACATTTCAGACGACAAAAAAAGAAAAGAACAGGAAGGGAAGATGGGCACAGACAGGAAAGAACAAAGGTGATGAGGAATGAAAAAGACATCCCTGAGGGTCAGGAGAGGAGGGAGAGGTGAAAAGAGAG